>NW_016162766.1:0-1515 GCF_001687245.7 Rhagoletis zephyria | reverse complement strand
AAAAAAAAAAAAAAAAAAATTGTAGTAAATTTTGTGGTTGCGCGCAATAATTCCAACATAAATTTTGCTGAGCGCCATACATACAAATATATGTATGTATCGCAGTTGCATAAGCGCAAATTGCATACTTTAATTAAAAATCTGTGAAATTTTGAATTTTAAGAACTAACTCCTTTCACACGCTTGTGCTATCTCAGCTACCCCACTCTCCTGCTCCTGCTATGTACCTGCAGCCACGCTCCCCCATCCACATCCAACCAACGCTTGCTGGCGTTTCGCATTTTTTTCTCTGTGGCAGAAAATATGATTTCCTCTTTGCGGTTGGCAGTGCAGGCAAACATAAGCTGAAACGTGACAAATTTCAAATTTTCCACCAATGTAAAAATGTTAAAATGAAAATCATGAAAAACAAACAAAAATAAAACCAACATACATACATATGTATATATGTACATATTTTTGAATTACACGAATTGCCATGGCTACTATAGAAACCAATAATAAATGTTGTTGCAACGTTTGCTTGTTTGCATTTAGTACTTTTGTAATTTGATTGGGAAAATATGGTAGGTGTGGTGCGTGTGTATGCGTGCATTTAAAAAGGCATCCGCTTATAAGCACGTGCCACTCTACCGCTGCGGTCAACGGGGCGTATGAGTGCTGGCGCTCATTCAATTCCACTACGCGTTTACATTGCGCTCTTCGTAAATATCGCATCTTACTAACATTGATTACTAGCGAGTTAATTATTTTTTGGATATATGGAGTGCTGTTGGCGCAAATTGTTTGTCAATGAAATGAAATGCATACATACATATTTGGCAAGGGCAAAATCGTGAATTGTTTTTATTGAAGGCTTAAATCAAAATTCAACGTACTTGTTTTAATTTTTCTCGTTTTCTTATATTCAGTAAAATACAAATTTGAAAAAATTGGTCTTGGCGACTTTTCAGTTTAAGTTAGCGTTATACGGGTGATTCATCACGTATCTAGTTCTTGCAATTTTGCCTTGTGACTGTCCATGTGTGCAAACGTACATTGCCTTGGTGGCTGAGCAGTTTTTTCTATACGAAATACAGCTCCAAATCAATGTCCAATCTGTCCAATAGCTCAGGAAGACATTTGCAGGTGATTGGTTTATATTCGTCATGACCTTGTAGGAGGCGCGTTTCATCTGGTGAAGTTTTTTAACTATTCCTTGATCTCAGCTTGGTCCCAGGTGTATTTTAATGCATCCATTTTTTTTTACACGGCTACAAGATTCCGTAAATACTTACTTGCCCAGATCTTTGCCTTAAAAATCGTCGAAAGCTGACATGATGATGTTTTTTGGGTATCACTTCTGCTGTTACGATCACAACTGGATTCAGTAAACCACAAGAAATCCGGCAAGATCTATGAAAAGCGGAAAAATCGTGAATTATTAGTTTTTTTCTAATGCATACAAAACATAAACACGTAGGTCAGAAAATTTCACAAAATAGCAAAAAATAATATTTTCTTCAAAACTGTTCA
>NW_016162765.1:0-40803 GCF_001687245.7 Rhagoletis zephyria | reverse complement strand
TAAATACATACTTTACTTATTTTCGTATGTAGTTGTGTACTCTGCTATTAAAGCTTTTGTTTCTACGCTATATGTGCATTAATCTCAGTGTCGGCCGCACTCATACACAGAGAAAAATATTATCTAAAGAAACAAGAAGTTTATATCTATGAAAAGTTTCTCGCTACATCTAAAAAAATAGTGTGTTTCACAAAAATGTTTGAGGTATGAAGTTTAAAAAAGTTGTTGTTTGGAACTCAACATCCAAATCAAAATCACAGCAATGATATTTTTCTGTCTCTGTATGTCATTGTAAGGCTTTCAATATTAGATATGTTACTTGTCACACAAAAAATTACCAGGGTCCGAGAACAAAAGGTATATCTAATCGAAACTGGGAGTGTTTTAAAAAGAACGAAAGTGAGAACAAAACTTTCGAGAACGTTCTCAACGGGAATTATATAAGATCAAAAGCCTGTTTAACAAAGATAACAAAATGCGAAAATCATTTTCGGAAAAATTTCTAAGAGAACCAAATGCGAGTAAAAGTCTCCGGAAGAATAAAACGGAAACAAAAGTCTAAGGAAAATTGTTCCGGAGAACAATCTGGGAACTAAAGTCACAGACCTTTCTGACAGAGAAACAAACAGGAACAATTTGTATCTTAGCGTTCCATTACTTTGAATATTAAAATTATTTAACCGAAAAAAGAACTGAAAGATAAGACACGAACTTTCTTGCACAGAAAATTTGTCCCGAAATGGACAATTAACCCTAATGATAAACAATCTGAGAGTTGAAATGATACAGCTTTCCTCTGGCTTAGAATTAACAATTATGGTTCTCACTAAGACGATTTTTAATTCCAACACGCACACGCCCCTCTCGTTCTTAGTGTTAAGTTCTTAAATCTTTTGATCTCCAGCAGAATGTTTCCCAGACTATTGTTTTTACTTGATCTTCCTTGAAAACATTATCGATACTTTCGTTATCGTTTTCTTTTAATTGGAAACGTTCCAGAAAGTTTTTTTTTATCATTTTGTACCCGTTAAAACTGTCGTTAATGTTATTGTCCCCGTTTGGTTCTTTTGACATACGATTTTATTCTCGCATTCCCGATCCCTGAAAATCACAAAGAATTTTTTTTTCGATTTGAGTTAAACCGCACTTTAATATATGCTTAAAACATAGTTTCGTCTTGTCTGGAACTGTTCCGTTGGATCCCATTTTTAATAATAAAGATTCTTCGATGTGTTTGGGTACATTAGTTTTCATCCAGGTAAAATTTTGAAATTTAATTTTCATCTCTGATGCGAAAAAATATTGTATGTCATCTGCGAATGGGTGGATGTTGATAAATTGACAAAGGGAGGTTTATATTCTGCACCGTTATCTAAAACACTACCTTATAAGAGTTTGCCTTGATCTGAACGATGAATGAAAAACCAAATGTAATTTGTTTGCTGTGGAAAGAAAGTTTTGCCCCATTGGCTTGAGGCGTCACCGACAGACGAGCGCAGCTCAAAACAGCTCCGGCTCGCGAGCAAAGGCTCTGGCCGCCGCTGAATTATTTATTACAAATATGCATGTACGTATGCATATACATATGTGTTTTGCTAATGTTTCCCACAGAAAATGTGCGGCGGAAGTAAATTGTCGGCGCGACACAATCGACAAAAAATATTGTGTGTCGGCATTTGCACGGTATTCAACCGATATACTGTTAGATATGTTAGTCTTTTCATGTATAGGCATACCACACATGTATCGATATACATATGTAGCTACTAGTGCAATCAATCTCGGTATCCACAATCCCGACATACCGAGATCACGGACACTTTTACATGTCCCGAAATCCCGGAATTACAGCTCAGGGATCTCTAGATTTTTACTGATTCATTTACAGAGTCAAAGTGATGTTTAAAAGGAAACTTTTACAGTATGGCAGAGTTGTTCTTCATTTTACATTGGCATGGTTTAGTGGAAAATGAATTTCTGCCAATATGAGTAAGAGTTTTTACACTTGTTTAATATAGATATTTAAGAATACCATAAAAATATTTTAACATTAAATTACGTACTCTTTTACTAAGCTGCATTATGCTCCGCGCAAGACCAAATATGGCGACAATGAATCTGTGTGGTTTCGTTTTTGCAAAATGCCAAATTGCAATACAGTCGAAATCCCGAAAAATCCCAGAATCACGGTATACGAATTTTTCACATTCCGAAATCCCAGGATTGTTAAAATGCTTCGGGATTGAATGCTCTACAGTGCATAAATCTATGACCGAAATGAATTTAATGAGCGCACACTTTGCATAGCAGCGAAAATAATTCATCGAACTGAATGTGCAACATTTATGTATGTGCAAACATAAAATACACATATGAATGTGTTTACAATGTAAACTTTACATACATGCATAGGTGAATTCAATAGCATTATACATACATACATATGTATGAATTTTCAAAAATGCAAACAATTTTATTTTTTAGTTTGTGGGTATGTCGCCTAGAGAGCCCTAAGCTGGCGAATTCCATTGCCCATTGTAGATTTTTTAACCTAAATGTTAGCATGCCGCAAATTGCGCAGCCAACAGATCTATCGTTTTGTTTTTTTTTGGGGTACTTAACGACAGCGACTGTTTTAGAATCTTGTGATGCTGGCGCAAATCGTTCAACGATTTTCCGGCGCTCTCTACTTTACTATGCCGGTGTGCCGTAATGCATTTAGTAACCATTGTTTAATAGAGTCAATTTAATGAAAAATTTAGTGCGGAAGTGGCGCATTTATAGCGCGCAAAAAAAAAAGTTAGATTTTATTGTCACACGGCAGCAGTCTATGGCTTATGGGTGTGTTTGCTTGGGAAATTAGTTTTTGAATGTTATTTTATAACTATTAAATACACTTACCTGTCATAAAAGCAAGTATCTAAATACCTATACGCAAATTTCACTGCATGTTACTTAGTGAAAAAGATTTGAGCGCAATTAAGAAAATAAGCGGTAAAAATTTTGCAGACACGAATGGTAGATATGATTCCTCCGGAAGTCTGGCAGATAAAAGCATCTCCGCGCCAAAATATAGCTTCGCCATACATATATAAGCAGTGTTTTGTTAATTAAAGTACCTAAAAAAAAAGCTAAAAGCTATGTTTTAGAGTTAGAATAGCTTCGAAATCAAGCAAGTTGAGACTACGAGAACAATGAAATAAAATTAAAAAATACCAAAAAATTCATCAAAAGTTAAGTAGTCGCAAATTTCGTGTAGACTCTAAAAGGTGAAGACATTATGATGATACAAAGAGCCAAAATGCAACGAGATTCTAGATTAAAGAGGAAATTTAATAAATTGTCGGCTATGGTAACCTCTCTCTCTCTCTCTCTCTCTGGTGGTGGCCATCAAGCAGGACGCGATCATTTTTTTAAGTGTAATATGCAAACATTAGGATGCCTGAACAAAAAAGCTGCGGGTTTTTCACCGGAATAAAAAAAAAAGATTATTTAAAGTTATTTAAATTAACTTAAATTAACTTAGATTTGCTTGAGCTTGGAATATAGCCGATAAAATTTTGACACCTTCGAAGCTTAAACTCTTTTTTTAAATTTAATTAAAAAAAAGAAGATATTTTTTATACTAATTTTATTTACAAAGAGGCTCAATTTTTGGAGGTATTTTCAAATCGGACCAACCCACGTAAATATTTATATTTTCTGGAATATTTTGGCGGAAGTCTAAACAAACAGAATAGATGATTCCGATGTAAAAGCAATACTGATTTTTTTTTGTAGTGAGAGTGATGCACCTTAATGTACGTATGTATAAGTATATAGAAAAATTAAAATTGCTGTTCAAATACCACTCTCCGACAAATAATATTAATAATATTTCCGGCTTTTCCCCCTTCTTTTTAGAAGCCTACCTACACTGAAGTGACATTCTTTGTAAATTATAAATCTAGTATATAATTAGGTTCAAATGTAATGAATAGTGTTTACAATTTGCCTTTAAAAGAGATATCCTTGAACATTAACTAAAACTGCTTCACAACGCATTTACTTACTAATAAAAATCAAAGTTTATTTTCGAATTTTTATATAACAATAAAAACAATACGTGAATTGTCAAACACTTACTTACTTAATTTACGCCAAATTGCGTCGGACATGTCAGCTAAACTTGACCAAGAACTCAAGGCTAGTAATCAAATGATCAACGTGCCTTAAAATATCGTGTTACATCTTTTTTTCTTACTACATTTGCTTTAACGATATATTTTGTAAGTGGCTATAACCAGTGTTCATAAAAAGTTGCGTTTAAGTTTTTATTATACCCATGCGAATACGTTTTGCCTATAGAAGTGTCATATTGTATTTTTTCCCCCAGTAAGCTACTCATTTACATTTGCTGCTATCTGAGCCGACCTTGAATTAAATATTACTATGCCAGCATTTGTGCTGATATGCTTATGCACAGTAACTCTAAAATACTTCTTGTTATTTTTTTAAAAGAGAAATGAAATTTCTTAAGTACAGCAATACATTTTTTATGAATAAATAATGTTTTAAAATCTTCAAATGGATTAATAAAGTGTTAAAAGTAATATTTCGTGGGCTTACATTCTATACCCTCTATCTGCACTTTTCACCAATATGAGATTCTGATATTAAAATCCACCTAAGACTTAACTGTCATCGGTGATATGTAACAGAAGAATTTACTATTAAATTGCAAAGTCAGAATTAACACCAATGATGACAGGTAAGTCACAGATGGGTTCTAACATTACAAAGTAGTTTTTGTGAAAATTGCAGATAGAGGGTATTGAATATAAGCCCTCGATATATAAAAATCAAGCTATAATGCTCATAAGTATGTATGTGGATTTGTGTTTTACATTGAATGTATGAAGCGATAGAAAAACTAGAAATGGCTGCATGTACTTACATAATTCGTAAATACTTTTGCGTTTGCCATCGAGCGAATTAAGATTTCAAATATTTGTGGAACAAATTTATATTGCGTTTACATATTTTTATTTATTTCTTTCATATACTTTATTTTTACTAGCGAACCCGCATGGCGTTAAAACCCCCAAAATTGAATTTCGAAAACTTAAAAAATATTTTTTATCCAAAACCGTGCAGCCGTTTCTGAGTGAAGTCTCACATAGTGCACGTATTTAATTTCAACAAATTTCAAATCACCCTATACCGATGAAAAAGTTCTTAATTAAAAAAGAATAGAACTTTATCACACATTTGACCTCTCATTTTTGAAATTCCTTTTCAAAAGTATTCTTAAACTAAAATCTTATTATTCAAATCTCTTTCGTCTTACATTGTGATGTACATGCATTTCAATAAACTGATGAACTTCGTCGGACATTGCAATACATATTTTAATTAACTGATGAATTAAGGGGAATTTGATTTTTCAGAAATAAAAATTTTCCAAACCAACTTCGATTGATACCCATATTTCAATAATTCATTTAACTGTTAAATAATTTGAATTTAACTTTTTAAACAGGTGGCAATCCTCTTCCAACACCTAACAAATATTCTTAGCGTTTAAACAAAAGATTTCATAGACCTCCTTCGTTTGACATCCATATTTTCAATATTTCATAAAACTTGGGTATGAGTAAACTAAGTTCGACATTTCAAGCATGTGGCAACTCTCTTCAAAATATTTTCAAACTACTACTTTCTGAAGTACAAAGTAAGAGATACAGTTACGGTCAAAATAATAGCAGCAAAATTGAAAATGCTGCTGTTGGCAACTTGCCTTTATTTATTTATTTTTAATAATTTTCATTTTAATTATAGGTCCATCTATTTATATCAGATACCGCATAAATAAAAGTTTTAAGGTTTACAAAAAGTTCACAAAAATTAATTAGATTTAAAAAAATTTTCATAAAAATTACGACATTTTTAATTAGAATTCCTAGAAATATTAACAGTATGCGGTTTAAAGCCCATTCAATTTCAATAGCCGCGTTAAACCATGATCACGCTGAGTAGAAGTTTACAGGTTCAAAAAAATGATGAAATTATCATTTCAAATTTCATACAAAATACGGGACGTCCCGGCAAATACGGGACATTTGGCAACGCTATTCACTAGTCTTTCTATTTTCGTAATTATGTATATTTGCCGATGCTGCTAATTAGTGATGATGCCAATTCTTACAATTACAAAACAGTAGGCAACTGTTTCTGACTTTTTGCTGTGCGTTGTACATAGAGGCGGTACAGTAGGCCGAACAATGGCAATACTACAAATAAACTAACGCAAATGCAGCAACAAAAAATAATAACTTAATGTCTGGATGAATGAACTTTGCAACTTTTGGTTGCCGCTGAGTAAAAACATAATTATGATGCTTCACCGCTAATTACCTCTTTTGGATTACATGTACATATGTATGTACACCTGCGTGAGTTTGTTTTCCTTGAATATACATATGTATGTATTAGCTATACTTCCAGTTTTTCTATAAATAAAGATGTCGCCGACATACTTGCATAAAACTGCTGTGATGTAATTATTTGACGAAAACAATATAAAATGAAGATAAAAAGTAAAAAAAAAACGAAAGAAAAATCATTAAACGGGATGTGAGCAATTCTGAAGAAAAGCCACACAACAAGTATCACTTTATATATCGATATTTATGTATATTTTTACTGCGGAAAAGCGATGCCAAACTTATTTAACAAGCCGCTCTTGCGTAGAAAAAGAAGATGACAAATGTTATCAACATTCATTGCAATTGAATAAAAATATAGAAAATGAATTCAAAAGAAGTTCAAATATTCATTAACTAACATCAGTTGTTTGGCTGCAAATTTAGTTGGGACAGTTTTCACTTTTTGCTGTAACAATCAAACTTATGTATGCAATTTTTGGCTTTTGAGTTATTATAAAATCGTTTTGCAACGAATACGTACGGATTTCTTTCAAAATTGCTCTTGTCATTGTTGTCTCGCTTGAAGCTCATTGCTCACGGAAGATTATTGGTTACGCTTTATGCACTTTTACTTTCTACCACAACTTACAAGCTACAATATTTTAAATTTTAGTCAAAGTAAGCAATAAAAAAAAGAAGAAAATAAAAAGGTTAAAAATCATACAAAAAAAAAATAATAATAATAATAATCCCAAATACATACAACCATAAATATAATTTACTTTGCTGCCTTCGTTAAATTTATGGAGTTGTGGGAAGGGCACGCAAACTCATTTGTGCTAAGGAGGAGCACTCAAACGGCATAACTATCCAAACAAATGGCTGTACTATATAGTCACAGATATACACCTCAATTAACTTGCATATATGTACATTAGACTGCATCACTCCCAATACAAAAAAAGAATCGGTACTGTTTTTCCATTGGCATTATAAAATTTAGTATATTTTAGGACCAAAATATTTCGGAAAAAATATTACGATTTAAGCGATTTGATTAGGACCGATTTGAAAATACCTCCGAAAATTGAGTTTTTTTTATGAATAAAAATAGTTTCTTAGAGATGTTTTTTGAAAAAAATCCCTTCAAATAACAAAACAGTTTAAGCTTAAAAAAAATTATAAAAATATTGTAAAAAAGTAAAAAAAAAAAATGTTGAACGGAATCGTAATAATGAGATTTTTTTTAATTGAAATAAAGAAATAAAGAAATAAACTCTTCCGATTTAGACTTGTGAGGTATCATTGGAAAGGTATTTTCTTACCCGTTTTATTTCTTGCTAATAAGCTCATTCAAAGGATGAAAGAGAAAGGTAGAATGAACGAACATCATTGAAAGTAGAATTAAGATGTGTTGGAATTTGAAAAAAATAAAAAATAAAAATTGGGACAAGAATGACTTTTTTTTCACATAAATAAAAATAGTGGGAAAATACCTTGCTACGGAGATCCCATAGGTCTAAATCAGAATAGTTTTGGCCCATTTATTTAAGTTTTTCGTAAATCAATCTTTGGAAAAAGTAAAAAAACAGCATCAAAAATCTCATTATTACGATTCCGTTGAAAATATTTTTAAACATTTTTATACAGATTCTTTAAACCTACTTTGTTTTATCATCTGAGTAGACCTTTTTTCAAAAAGTTCTTTAAGAAACTTTTTTTATTCATAAAAAACTCCATTTTTGGAGATATTTTCAAATCGGTCCAGCTCGCTTAAATCTTAATAGTTTTCCGAAATATTTTGATGGACGTCTCAAAATATAATAAATTTTGTAATCCCGGCGGAGAAACCGCAACTTTTATTTGGTGATGCAGTCTAATGTACATATGTGTATGCACAAGTAGCAGACATGCCTTAGCATTAACTCACTGCGATCAATATTGGTTACTCAACGATTGGGTATAGCATGACGCTTAATTAAAGGAAATTCAAAAAAAAAATATTTAGATTTATTTTTGTTGGCTTTAAAACATATGTATGTATGTACATAGCATGTAATTTTGTATTTTTTGATTGCATGCATACTTAGATAATATGTACTTAGTACTCGTGATGTGTAGGTACCAAGGTGGTGCTTCAACATAAAATTGCATTATTTGCTTCAATAAACTTATGTGATACTTACATATGCACATACTACATATGTATGCACATATATATGTATGTCTATGTAGATTATATGTTTTAATAGGGAAATATAAACTTGATTTGAGTATGCCTTTTAGCCATATAGATGGTAAATTATTATCACCAGTTTTGCATTAATAAAAAAAAATGTATTTGTGCATACATATATAAAATAGAAACGCTTTAAATCTCGATAAGCTACAATCTTTTCTCTCCTAAAGGTGATATTCCAATTTGCTTCAGTCAACGAATTACTAAGAACTACATTGAAAATTTATATCGCCGAAACTGGCTTCCATACCAAGTTTGAAAATGGATGACTCTACCCGAAGCAGTAACAACTAAAAATTTATACTAGTAGTTTTATTTTTTTATTTCCGATGTACTCAGCTTTGATCTATATACATTTCTCAGATGGATGCAAATTGCGCAAAGGGATATATAAGTTAAGCAAATATGATTGCGATAATCACAAAAAGTACCTTGTCTAGACCAGAGTTGCATACTTCACAGCCAACCGTGCTTTTTTAAGCATTCCATCCATTAAAAATATGTAAGTACATATAAATATGATCCGGCACTGAGTAAAAATATTTTTGGCCCACCTTTAAGATAGACAGACTTAACTTCCTATTCATAACACATACTTTTCTTGAAGTATTTTTCCGTACTCGGAACTTGCATTATTTAAGTGTAAAGGCCGGTCCACATAGAACTTTCGCGTTGGCTTTGGCTTTGGCGTTAGTTTGACAGAACGCACGTTAAAAGTATGCTTGCTACAATCAACGCTTGGCAGCGAATGCTTTGAGCACTAGATTTAAATACTAACGACAGATAAATTAATATTTCATATCAATAATTGCATGAAACTTGATATTTCTTACCTACATTTGATTAAAAATTAAAAATATTTCACATAATTTTATTTATTTGCAACAGCTGATTGACAACGCGCGCAAAAAGATGAGAGATGCCCATCTTTTTGTGGGCGTTAGCTTTGGCGTTGGCGTTGCCGTTGATATGTGGACATGTCCATATAATTGTGTGTATTCATAGTCAGCTGTTAATCAACGCCAACGCCAAAGCCAACGCCAAAGTTCTATGTGGACCGGCCTTAAATGTAAACCTATAAGGGCTGCCTGTCGGAGTAAACGTAATTATTTCCTCCCAATAGGGTTTTGAGCGAGACTCCGTGTTGCCTCATGGATGAACAAAACTCTGGGATCCTTGGCCGGTGTTCGACTCCAGCGCCACCTGGCGAGCAGATTAAACAACTTTGTAGGATATTCATTATACACATTAGGGTGGTTCTTAAAAATATAAATATCTAAATATTGTAAGGGGAATTGAAAAATCAAAGAAAAATGAAATACGTGGTTGCTACCAGGGGCCTCTTTCATAAAGTGGACAGTGTTAATTTTGTAACAACAGGCATTTTTCGTATTGTCAGTAACAATTCGACAGATTGGTGGTTGTTTTGTTTCATAAAAACAATTGCCACCACCGCTTCAATTCCATGAGAAATTCCATTGAAAAAGTGACAAATTATCATTGTCGGGTTTTAAAATTGTCGTCGATAAAATTGTCGCCAGTCATAAGAAATTTTTGTGTAATTCATATGTAATACTTGCATTTTCATTATTATTACTGAAAACTACTGAAATGTGCGCATTTACCATATAAACAAATTTACGAAATTCTCCCGTGAAAAAATTCCGACGGAGCTATTTAGTTTTGTCGCTATTGTGGTGACAATTTTGTCAGAGTGACAATTGTCAGCACCATTGGCGACAATATTCCAGTATTGTCACTGTCGCTTTATAAAAAAAATTCACAATTACCTACAAGCGTATATTAAACGGGGAAAATGTCGCCAACAATTCTGGCTCTGAAATTTTATAGAAAAATCGACAATTGTCGCACCTGTCACGTTTATGAAATAGGCCCCCAGGGGCACATAGGTACGGTGACCATTCGTTCCCATTTTGGCGGGACAGTACCGATTTTATGAAAATTATTATTATTCATAGGGCCATTCACGCGTGTCTTAACCCAGAAATATATACATATCTGTACATACTTATATATACAGTATAGGCCATATCTAAAGCACCCCCATTTCAAAGTGATATTGTTTGATCCTATGTTTAATTATTAATTTTTAAGAATTTTCAATTAAAATACAGTTAATTCTCTAACAAAACCCATATAAAGCCAAGTTTTAAACTTTGTTAAAGACTACAAAAAAATGCAACAAATTTTCACCTGAATTTAAAACTTTTTTCTCAGAAGTGTTAGAATTTTTTTGAGTACGCAGTTTTATAGCCCTTTCAATCTTCGTCTGATAATGTGCAAGTTTTAAGTGCCTAAAGATTACCGTTGATTTCTTCGATTTTTTTTTTGTCGCATTTACTTCCTTATAACGAATAAACACAATTAAATTTTATATGGAATAAACCCGCAACACCTTCGGCGAAAAAAATTCTAAAAAATCAACGGTAATTTTTAGCCAGTTAAAAATTGCACTTTGTTGGAATAAAATTGAATGGGCTATAAAACTGTGTACACAAAAAATTTTTAACACTTCTGAAAAAAAAATTGAAATTTAAGTGAAAATTTGTTGTTGTTTTTTTTTGTAGTTTTATACAAAGTTGAAAATTCCTAAAAATAAATAAATAAACATAGTGGCAAACAACATCACTTTCAAATGGGTGTGCTATTGTATTGGCCAATACTGTATGTACACACAAATGCACTTACGTATCTATATTATAAGCACATACATAATTGTCGTGATTACATACATATGTATGTACGTGGGTAGCTAGATACATTGACCTTTATCGATTCATATTTCGCAATGCAGTTCATGCGATAATTAGCTGCGTCACATTTCGCCGCAAGTTCAATGCTAAGCGTATTCACAAGCTCAACGAGATCATTATTTATAGCCTTGCCAAGCTTTTTCACATAATTTTCCGCTAAACTTATTGCTTCTTTAAGAGTCTACTTAAGCGTGTTGCTACATACATTTTTTTTTTACACTTTGCGATGCATGTGCGAATGCTTGCTTTTGGTTTACATTATTTCTTACAAACTCCTACTTTTGTGCGCTGCACTTACATAAATATGTATTTTAATTTGCTTTGTTTTTCTATATCACTTTTCGCATATTTTTCCGTTCGCATACAACATTTGTTGCAGCAGAAAAAGCTGAGAAATTCGTACAAAATAATAAGAAAACGATTTGCTAAAAAGGCAAAAAAAAAACTAACACAATGAAATATTTGGCATTTCTAGTCTCCAAGTGCACATATCGCTTCTTTGATTTGTTTTGTTGCAATTAGGTGCCTCCATGTCGGAGCCAATGCGAAGCACTTATGGCTTTTCGTTGTGCACTTTGCGTGATAAATTTAAAACCAAACATTGTTACTTTGCTCTCTTTTTCTTTTGCAATGCACTGGACGTGCTCGAGCCAAAAAGAAATTCCTCACACTCACTGCATACAATAAATTTTTCGATATATCACACACAATTTCGAAATTCGGTAAGGAATATATGTATGTATGTTTGATATTTAATTGTGAATTGAGGAGTGAGGGAAAGTTTCCCACTACTCGCCACGTTCTCCGCGGCTTCTCTTAAAGGAAAACTATCAAATAATGTTATAAGTACGTGGCAATTAGTATACCAGAACTGATTCTGAATCAGTAAATAAAATTTCTCTATGCCTTCTGATTTCAGAGAAAAAGGCCCTAAAATAACCGAAAATTTGTCAAAAAACTCAAATCGATATATTTCTTGATAACATCTAAATCGTGGTAAAGGCCATTTATATATGTATTTATTACTCAAATACTTTTTAATTACTACTAATTTAAATTGTTTTTTCATCCATCATGCTTATACCAGGCTTACGGAAGGTTAACTCTATTTTTCGACTCGATTCGTCAAGACTTCTTCAGATTATTTTCTCGCCTTCTCTATCTCTTTTTCGTTTCCATCAATAAACGTTGACGTATCGTACTCAGTTCAGCTTTAAGAGAAGAGGGAAAAGCTTAAAAGTCTTGGGTTGAAAACAAGTTCAGAAAGTTTCTAGGCTTTACGCCTTTGTTTGATTGAATTCAGATTTGCAAAGCAATAGATGATAAATTATTATGTTGCTAAAATTTTGGATCTTTTTCGGGTATTTCTTTTCAAAGCTACATATGTATCTACAGACAAATATATACATATATATATATATATATATATATATCCTTAGTTCATTTTCATATAACGGCTTATCATTCAATTCTCTAGCATATCCGTACTTTACCAAGTACAATGGACGGAATGTAGTCTGAGGCCGTTTTCTGCACGCGCTATTTTTTGCTTGGTTCCGACAAAAAAGAAAAAAAAAAAACTATACAAACTAAGACAACTTCCTGTTAACACATATTTCATCTACGAGCAAGATTTGAATAAACTTAAAAAAAGCAACCCCAATTAATTGAAATTGTGCATAATGCAGTTTCATAATGTTTGTACAAAACAAATTATTATTTTTTCATTTATCCAAACTACTCAAATAATTTTTTAGTAGATATTCAACTGCATCAGAAGGGTTTACAAAGTTTCGTAATATTTAATTAGCAAAAGTAGGTTACTGGGTTGGTGCTAACCACTTGATTTTCATTTGGCTATGGCACCCTTCAGCTGCACGATTGTACAACAGCCTTTTTTCCATATTTTTACAACAAGCTAACTTTAGTTTGTGTTCACTTCAAGTTTTTGGCGTGCATTGCTATTTTGTGTATAAGTATAAGTATATGTATGTAACTCAGCAGATATGTATACTTACGTATGGACTGGTACTTCAATTTTTATAAGTTACATAAGGCTACACACATTTTGGTTAAAAAGCGACTATTTAGCTTTAGTTAATATCAAATAAAATACCACTTTGAGGTAAAATTTTAGAGTGACGAAAGCTGCACTAGAAACACAAAATTTATGATATCAATTTCGGCACGAAAATTATATGTAAGCATTTTTTAACTGCCCTGGATGCTGACGGAGAATAGTTTTATTCATACGAATCGTTGCTGAAGGTCTGATTTTTTTTTGTTTTGTGTTTCTAAGAGTAGACAGAACATTACCCAGGCTGAATGCGTACATTAGAGTGGTCTAAAAATTTTTTTTCCAAGATACGGTTTGGGGCAGCTCCCGAAATTTTTCCTCTTGCCGGAAGAGCTGTTGGTACCAAACCTTACGTTTCTAAGTATACATTTAGAGGATACTCATGATGCTCATTTAGTACTGCGTATATATATTAATCAAACAATTGGGTAAGTAACCTAAGAACGTTTCAAATTTAATCTATCTAAAAAAATATCAAAAGCTTCAGTTGTCATGGCAACAGTACCTTTTTATAAAAATCACCAATATTGTCGTGTATTTTTGTCCAAATATGAAAAGGAAAAAACTAGGGGGGTGCCCCGTTTTCTAGGATGAAAATTTTTTCCCCCATACAAAAATTGGACCACTTTAATGCATACATATATACTTACATATGTATATGAAAACAACGGAACCAGCAAAAATAAAAAGGTTTCTATAAAAATCAGAAAGCGACATACACAGCCTACAAATTAAGTATCGCGTGCAGGGAAGTTAACTCGCCGGAAATTTCCCCGATTCGCCGGGGACTTCGGTTTAGGTGGCAATCGGAGATTGGACAGTTTTTTGCGGAGAATTGGCTATATTATGTTGATAAATTTAAGTAACAAAATTAGACGAATATGTTAATTTTTAACCATTTGTCGCTATTTGGAGCGATCTCAACAAAAAGAGTTTTCCCCAGACATAAGCTCTATACCAAATGAAAGCTAAGACTTTGGGATAGGCTTGAGGAAACTTAGAATAAAATCGACTTACCACTCGATCGATTTGAAATTTTCACACAATAAACTACAAGCTATTCCAAAGAAAGGGCTGCCCTTCAAATTAGGCTTTTGAGAAGTCCATTTAGCGGCAGGAAATGGGAATTTGCAGGAAGCGGGGAATCCAGCTTTTTGAGAAATTTTTGAAAGCATTTTTAGCTTTTTCCTTTATACAATATACTTAGTACATGGATGTATATATTTATAATTATCAGATAATTTCGATATGATCAGAAAAGTTAATATGTTTTCAGTCGGCAATGCATACACGCATCACATGAGGAGATAGAAGACGTTCTAAAACCTTTTAATTGCAGTGATGATATCATAGAAAAAATAGTAGTTCTGTTCAGAATTAATTTTGTAATTAATACAATGAAATTCTGAGCAGAAGTTCAAACTTATACGGATGCAGGTGGGCAACAAATTGTTTTCCGATCTGGCGGAATTTGACTTCATTTACTTTCACTTTCAAATGAAATGCTTAAAGTTATATTAACCGTCGTCATCGATTCGCCAGTTTGCTGCTTGCTATGTTTGAACTCCGGTCGCTTAACGAAAAATTGTTCATGTAAAACCAACAACAAAGTTAGCTAGCAAGATATAGTCGATAGCGAGTTTGGTTGTACCTCATTGAGTTCGTTTGTTTCGTCACTCGCTAACTGTTGGCGAATCGGCGACGGCTAATATAAACCTATTTACTGTGACTCAAAAAAAAAATTACCACGTGTGGATTTTTTTTTTAAATATTCGTAATAGTTTTCGGGCTAAATTTTTTTGTTATTTTTCTATAAAAATATCGTCCAAGCTTACAATAGGAAAATTTAACAAAGTGTCATAAAAATCTCAATTCAATCTAAATCTTTAGAACATTTTTGAGGATGCAGTTTTATAGGCCAAACAATATAAGCTTAATAACATGTTAGTCTCAATGGGCTTAAAATCGCGTTGATTTTTGAGAATTTTAGTTTTTTGGCGGCTGCTTTTGCGGACTGGCGTTGATTTTTTGAAATGTTCTTGCTAACAGTCTACCGCACTTTATTTCATAAGAAATTCTTGATTATATTGAAAAAAGTGCAAAAATCTGTCACAAAAAAAAATCGCAAAAAGCAAAGGGATGTTTGCGGTTTCAAACTTGCACTTCATTAGAGTAAAATTGTATGGTTTTAGTTAAATCTTGTAAAAAAAAATGAGCTCGAAAAACTTTACGAATATATAAAAATATCAACGCGTGGTCATTTGTTTGAGTCACTGCATTTTTCTGGTTTTGTGGGATTTAGCTTTTTTCTAGCTGGTCTTTATAAAAATCTGGATTTTTTTTACTCGAGAACGCTCAAATCGGGTAAAATTTCCTTTTAGCTACTTAAGCAATGAACGAGTAGTTATTCGAGGTTTTTGTGTAATATATATACTTATTTAAAATATAAGTCACGTATATAAAGAAACAAAAATTTCCATCTCCACTTTCCCATTAACAATTCACAATAGAGCTGTTTTTTTCACTTAACAACACTACCCTTTAGGTCGCGTGTTTTTTAACCAACTTGTCTGAATTCGGATAAATAGCAAAGTTTGTGTTGTTGCTTTGCGTGTATTTCGTCATTGAAACGAGTGTTCTTTTGTAGCTCGGTTGCAAAAGAATGCACCTATGTATATATAAATTAAGAAGAAGTCAGTACATTTATTATTTGGATTTTCAAACTTACTCGCGTTCATAAATCGGCCTTTTGTTTGCCAAAAAAGGTATGCAAATAGTCGAAAAGTGCCATTACTCATTTTCAGACTTTTGGTCGCCATTAATTCATTTCTCCAATTATTGGCCATCTGCCAAGTACAATCGCGAAAATGTCCTTTATACATATTTTCTTTCATTTATTGCCAAATAAATTTGTTGGCACAGTAAAATTTTTCAAGTTAAAGGTCAACATTGGCGTAAACAACGTTAAAAGGTTAAGCAAGCAAAATGACGAAAAAATATAACTGAAATTCGTGTTTCAAAATTTAGCTCTATAATATACTCTGTCGCCTGTTGTATGTACATATATATTCAGGGTAATCATCGAAACGCGTTAATGCCTCGTAAACCATGTAAACCTCGTAAATTTACGGCCTTGTAAACCATCTGTCAAAATTTGTGTGGGAAGTCGTTTACACAAGTTGCATAAATTAAAGCGACGAATTCAGTGCGTAAACTCAAGCTTAGTGTAAATTCGACATGAAAATGCTTACATCTAAATTACCATAATTTTTAACGAAAACATTTAACAAATAATTAATTTTTGGGCTTAAGTGATGCGTGCAGGTAACACCGTGTGTGTAACTTCTTGAATTTACGCATTTCATAAATTTACACGTTTAGAATGCACCTATTATTCTTTAATTTTCTTTATAATAAAAAAAAATTACTACGATCAAAAGTCACCAATGTTGTGACCCATTTTGATTAACCCGAAAATTAGTTCATGTCATTCCATATCAGTTAATTTGAAGATTTATAATCCAGCGTGGTGGAAAGTGTGTATGCACAGGTACACTTGTGCATACATACATACATATGTATGTATGTACATAGGTGTCAGACAACCGACGAACATTGGTGCTTGCATATTTACAACGCAATATTCGGCCGCTTTAAATAGGTTAATGTGGCTACTAAGGTAGGGCATACCCGCCTCCTTGCTTGTTGGAAAGGTTTTCTGTAAGCGTTGTCACACAGCGATATACTCGTATGTATGTATGTTCATTAAGGAGGTCCAACAAATTAAAACCTAACAAACAATATAATTTTTTATACAGAAAATAGGCTTCATTTAATTCTAGTTAATGAGCGGTGCTTTTGACGTTCCTGGAAACTGTTGTTCGCTGTTTGCAACTAAACTATCCTTTGTAAGCGTTTCCTTATATTTTTGAATTTATATTTTGTATATTTTCGGTATTCCGATCCTGTTATAGCAACCGCTACTCGGTTTGCTTTTTAACTGACGTTTTTGATAAATCTTTTTTTATCTAAAAGGTGGTACCTTAAGTGTGGTCTCATACTAGTTTCGTTTAAAGCTGCGTCAAACAACTTCGAAATATCTTTCGTAAGACACCAATACCTCGAGGTAGTCATGGCACAGAAAAGCTCGAAATTGGTATGCCCAAATGCTTGTATTTCTTAGTATTAAAACGGCGGTAACAATTATATTACGGTCGTGGCAAATATAATAATATTAAGTCCAAACCTCTTTAAGCGATGCACAGTGAAAAAAAAAATATTTGGGCCTCTTTTATTTTGTTATTGAACGCTTTTTCACAACTGATATTACTAAGACGCTCGCTTTTTAACTTTCAGTAACAGATTGGTAATTTGGCAGCTGAGTCAGCTCTTTTGCCTACATAGTAGTAAAAAAAAACAGAAGGTATACCAAAAATTCAGTATATGAGAAAATCATTTGATTTTTATTTGGAGTATCATGATCAGCGTGCAGTTTCTTAGTTTTTTATCTTCTATGGGGAACTTTTGAATAATGTGTGCGTTTTGTAAACCTTATTATAATAAATTTAAACTTTCGGTGTAGCTTTCTGTAATAAGGTCGCATAAATTGTGAGTTTTCCGGGAAATTTGGAGAGAAGATTTTTTTTCGAAAAATTTTGGACCACCTTAACAGTACAGTACATATCAACGAGCTCAAGTGTATAAATGCGTAAGTCTTAAGGCACGTGTATCTGCACACATGTGGGCTTTAGATTCTACTCAGCATATTCTTTATATGTATGTATGTACTGGCGTGCATATCAAAAGCAAATTAAGGTCGTCACCGTTTGTCTTGCATAATGAGTAGGTGTAGCCAAATCCAAACATAGGAATTACATGCATGGAAAAACATCTTCGTAAGGTATGCATAATGGCCCAAATGTGGCCAAATGGCCTGTGTGTACCTCGATAGGTGGTGAAATTAAGTTCTCATTCGCTTGTTTGCTTACTACGGTTTGTTTTCACTTTCTGTCCTAATACGAAACAAAACGTGGTAGGCTAAAAGTCGGCTACATACTCGCACATGTCTATGTCCATTCCAATAAAAAAGTTTTTAATTTATTTAGACATGTTTTTTTTTTTTTTGTGTGAAGAACACACCTAACTTAGGCAATAAATCGCTTTGAGTTGGTTGGTCATGATAGCCACAACGACACGCTAGATAAATTTACTTATCTGCTACTCTGACGGCACAGTAACGCAATATGGTTCGTGTTGCGCTGGAAGCTAAAAGCAAACGCACACTCAAGTCAGTAGTCAACTTAAGATTGCATGCGTTTCAAGCACTTCAATCACTCATTCATTGCATTTATGCAGAAAGAATGGACGCGTGATTGGCTAGAGTTTGGTGTGTGGTTTTCATTTCATATCATTTTATTCGCAAAATTTTTACCTTATTCACGAAATGGGGTTGTATGTTATTTATTTTATTTGCAATTTTCTTTTTAAATATGTATGTAAGTATATAAATTTCGAAAGCGTCTTCAAAATCGTTGTTTTATATGTATTAAGAAGGTAATATGACACCCACAAAATTTGATTAAAATACAATAATACATTCATTAATTTTAATTGCAGCGATTCAATAAAAGGGTACTTTAATTCATTTCATTTATTTTGATGCTCATTTCTTAGTAATCAAATTTCTACGCGCTAGAAGCGATGTACTACATGCACTGGCGGTCATTAGAATAGACTCGCCTTACTTTGAAGAGTTTTGGCTATATTTCCATGGTTTATTTTATGTTTAATATTTTTTTTTATAAAAGCCTGGCTAGCTATACAACAAATACTATATAAACTGCCTTTTCAAACTTTATACACAAATTATAAAAATTCGACAAACTTTCACCAAATTTTTAAACTGTTTATTCAGAATTTTTTGGTATGCAGCTTTGTAGGCCATTCAATTTTAGAATAATAAAGTGCAAGTTTGAATTGACGACAAAATACCATTGATTTTTAAGATTTGTTTTGCTGACGGTGTCACGAATTTTTTCCCATACAAAGTGTGCTCGACAATTTATTTATATGGAAGAGAATGCCTTGCATCGTCAAAAATCTCAAAGCTAGCCAGGCTTTTATAAAAAAATATTAAATATAAAATAAACCATGGAAATATAGCCAAAACTCTTCAAAGTAAGGCGAGTCTATTCTAATGACCGCCAGTGTATTTATATTGCTTAAACACGCGCCATAAATACTTCAATTTCGTTAATGGTTTTGCGTGAATTTCATATTGTGGCTAAAATGACTAATGGCCTTATGGGTTTGCGATTGAGTGCGTATTGTCTAGCAAAATGCTTTAAGCGTCTTTAGTACTTATCTACTTCTTGTTACTATTATTTCAAAATACATATCTTTCTCATTTGCTTGCGGTTTGATAGGCTGCTGAAAATGGAATTGGTGCGTTGCAAGCATATTTGGTCGTAAACACACATATGTACATCAGTACATTCAAAACAAACATAACTTTTCCTTTTTCTAAAATGCATTATGCGTAAAATTTACAAGCACATTTTGCAAACATATTTAGTTTAGACATAAATTCAACAGCTTACAGATATATTATTACATACATAGTATTTGTATGTAGGTGTATCTGGAAAGCTGTTAAAGAATGACGCACTTCCTCTAAAAAATGGAGAATAAAATTAGTGGAATAAAAAAATTATCAAAAATAGAAATTAGACAAAGATATTATGGTAATCTTACAATTATTCAAATAGAACTTAAAATTGCCACAAGACTTAGGTACTACAAATAAAATATCAATACCAACACCGTCAGTTGTATACTCTAAACAATTTTTTTCTTAATGTGTGCAAATTTACACACAGTGCTAATTAAATTAAACACTGCCTATTTAAAATAAATTTTTTCTTGTTGAATTCTAGACACATAATTACACAGTTTTACATTTAAATTATTTTAAAATTGATTAAATATGACCTCTTAATGTTAATCTTAGTAGAGAATGTATTTTTGCGTTAACTTTTTTGCAAATTTTAAACATTTCATAAATAAAAAAGCAATCGTGGACATATTATGTTATCTAGCTGAGATATAAACTTTTTTTAGCAGTCGTTTTACATGCACTTTTTGGAGTGTCAATTATTAGTGTTTATTATTAGTAGAGAATCCCTATCCACCTACTGTAAAAATTTCAAGTACTTTGAAAAAAAAAACCAAAGTCAAATCGTTGACTTACTTTTTAATAACAATAACATTATAGACTTAATTCTAAGGCCTAAGGTCGTCCGTACTTGACCTTCAAATGACCTCGACATGATGGAGTATAACAGACCTCGTATTCGTATTCATGCGGTGGGGGGTTGGTTTTGGGGGTTAAACTACGTGTCAGTCAGTGGCGGACCCACGGGGGGTGTTTTAATATATAGACGCCATATTATACATACATATGCGCCATATTAAAACACACCCCGTGCATTGGCCACTGACTGACACGTAGTTTAACACACAAAACCCCCCCGCTGGATCCGCCACTGATTTTTCGCTTTCGTGAAATTGGCTGTAAAAATATGTCGTTTTCTAAACACCAAATTATATGTTGCATTTCTTCCGACTTCTATTGAGTGAGACGTAAATTTGCTAATTCCAAAGAAGGCACAGAAAATTCGATAGGCACAAAGTTATATCAACTTTATCATTAAGGTCGAAGCTTTGAATACCCAAAAATGTTGTATTTCAAGCTTTGCAAAATACTTAAAGAAAGTGAGCTTTGTAGGTTTTTCTTCTCTCCGTTAAAATTTGAAACACTGTATTTAAGCTCTGAAGCTTTGTCAGGGGAGATGGTTGCCCTGAAAATCAGATGGTTGCTTCAAACGATAATATGATGAAATGTGTGAGCTGGGCAAAGACAAGAAAGCAAAAACATGATTTTTCAAAGGGTTAAGTTTAACATCAAGCACATTTAGCACCGTGCAAGGGCAACATTTTTTGGTAGAAACGAAATCACTATTAGTTATTTTGCATTGATAAAATTACTGGTTTCCATTATAAAAAACGATGAGTAATTTTCAAAGAAACAGTCGTACTACTCGTAAAAGTTTTATTTAAGGTATCTACGAGTACGATTACTTTTCTGCCCTAGATGGAACATAGCCTTGGCTAAATCATATATCTACATTACGGTGGTCCTTAAATGTAGGAAGCAAATTTTTACATCAGATTTCCAAAGCCTCAACCCCTACATTCCTATGAGCGTGAGTGAATCGGTAACAAAGTTCGCGGCGAGTAAATTTTTGACAACTATGAGGTGAATAAAATTTCAGTAGCTCATGAGGCTAGTGAAATTTTTGACAAATGCATAGAAAATTTTGTGTAATTCTTCGTTAAATAAAAGCTTAAATTGATGAATCGTTTTCTTAAAATATTGATTCTATTTCAATTTGTAAATGCAAAAAAAAAAAATTAAATTTTTTAGTCCATAGAGGCATCTGGCCTTTGACTGCTTTGCGACCCGCCTTAACCGACCCCAATCGGGACCAAAATTTATATGTGATATCCGTGACTGTGGTATTACCGATTGAGGGGGTGACATTGAAAAAAATCGTTCATTTGATTTTAAGGACCGCCCTAATCTACATAAATGCATACACATTTACAAAATATTTAATATGCATTTATGCACGCGATAAATAATGCAATTTAAAATATTCTCAGCACAAGTTTTGCATTTAAATTGCATGATAATTTCGCCGACAATAGTGGCATAGCGACGATTTGTGGGAAAATTCACTTTCAAACCTATTGTAGTTAAATTTTATTATGAGATAAACTGGTTTTGGAACATAAGCTTAAATGAATAATTCTACATACATTCTAAAAGAAAGACTGAATCAATAAGACAATACGAGTACTAAATAAGTACAAAAACAATATACATATAAATACCTAGTTTTGCAATTTTTTAACAGCAAGTTTCATTGGAATACACCAATTTGTTTTATGGCATAATACGCAATTCAAGAAACACCATAATGCGATTACAGGTCTCGTATTTCATCTTCGCCAGATTTTCCGACCTTGGAGGGTGGCGCACATACTTAATATGAGCAGATTTTTCTAAAATATATATGAGCTCATTTAATGCATTGAAAATGAAACGGTCTTTTAGACTGCCACAATACTGCAGTGCTTTCCAAGCAATTGCTGGAGGTTACCCTCTCTAGACAGCGGGTTAACAATAGGGTTTTCCATGCAAATAGCAACTGGCCACGAATACTATGTTGTTGGTTGAAGGCCAGAAATGGTCTTGTATGTGCATTGCTACCAGCTAATTTCGTCGGTATTCAATGGCTGAATTTTTTGAGTCACATTAAATAACTTAAATTAATTAATTTTTAAATAATAATAATAAAAAGCTGTCAGTTGAAACTCGAACTTTAAAAATGGGCTAGTTTTATTGGTTTACATTAAAAAATTAGTCTAAAATTTCTGAATAAAATGTTTAAAATTGTGGAGAAAAATTGCTTAATTTTTATAATTTTGTAAAAAAGTTTGAAATGTCTATTTATATGTTGTGTGTTATCTAATGGAATATATTTTTATAAAGAAACGAATTTATTTTTTAATTTTTTAAGCAATGGCATACACTTATTGTGTAAAATCTTTAATAAATTCCTCATTGCTTTTTATCATCTTGCAGATCCATGCCCCCCTCATACGATCATCTGAGCTGTTATCACAAGTGAAGTTCTCGTGTGCTTGCATCCACGCATCTTTAATAGTAAGTATACGCGTTTATTTTTACAAATATGTGTATACCCAGCAAACCATACTTTAAGAGTACATAATCTGAATAGTGGAGGAGTCTTTAAAAATTCGTAAAGAAACATTATTTCCCTTTGCAATTTTTTGCTAAACTTTCTAAAATGAAATGTACTGTGCATACATTCTTTTCAATTCTTTTACAAAAGTTCGAAAACAGTGATAAATCAATGATACTAACGCTGTGCTGTAAAAATCTTTAAAGTTTTTTTTTTAAAGAAATCGAATAGAAATTTCTTTACGGATTCGTGTCAACCACATTATGAGATACTCTTTGAAAATAGAATTCGAACACATTTCCGATGCTCTTAAAGATATCGTTCAGATTTTGGAAACTTGTGTATATATACTAACTATATATATAATAGTGCGGGTCAATTTGTATGCATAGGAGGATTATACTTATGTGTAATTCTAAGAAAATTTGCCAAAGATACCATCAATTTGGAGTTTGACAAATTACGAAAAGAGTTTTTTTTTACTTAGCATTTTGCTGTAGTGCCATAACGAAGTGCTTGAATTAGTTTTTTGGACAGAAATAAAAAAGAGTGTGAAAGTACTTTTCCACTGATACCTCATGAATCTAAATCGGAATAGCTTTGGCCCAGTTATTAAGTTTTTCTTAAACCATTATTTAAAAAAGTAAAAAAACAGCATTAAAAATCTCAATATTACGATTCCGATAAAAAGATGTTTAAATATTTTTATGCAGATATTTAAAGATTGAACTATCATCTGATTGAATTTTTTTTTCAAAAAGTTCAAAAAGATTTTACACCCATGGTTTCTTCGGCAAGTTTGCTTAGAATTACACGTATGGCATATAGTCGCAAAAAATTGAGCCCCCCTAATATTTACATATATGTTTACATTCATTTACTATACGTTTATGTATACGTCTGACACAAATCAAACAGCAACACACAAAACGAAGTACTGAATAATAGTCATTAGCGTAAAACGTAAGTAAATTAGGATTTTTACACAGAGGCAAAAAAATAAAATAAATTAACTCAGTTTGTTTACAAAAGTTACTTCCTGTTAGATCAGCACCATATAATATTTATCAGCGTACGTATACAGGTATAACCAAAACTACTGTATGTCTTCATCCACCTCATAAAAGCACCATAAATTACTAATGGCTTGGTATATTGGCTAATTTCATAAAAGTAACGGCCGCAATACCAAACAATGAGCGAACGTTTGTCTGGGGTTTTTTTTGGCCTGTAGCCGACGCTGCGTATGAGTAACCTGACAGCGGCTCATTGTTGGAGTTTTTGTGTGTATTGCGAAAATGCAAATATTTGCCTCAAACGAATGCGTACGAGTGCATGGGCCGTAAATCGCACCAAAAATGTGAGTCGATTGCAAATATGCAAATTTATACGATGATTGTTTTGCCGACTGGCAGACGGCGTATTATCTCAGTTTACTTCTTTAAGACAATTCTTCTATATTACCTTATTCTTATTTTTTTAGATGCAGGTGGCTCATCATTGTTTCTTTTCGAATTTCATAACCATTGCAACTATTTATGTGGTATCGAACCTCTATTATGTGTGTATCGCTTAGTTCTACCTGTTGCCTATTCTTCATGTTTTTCTTCATATTCATATTTTTTTTTGCCATTTTTCACGTACCGCTATAAAAAGTTATGAGGTCGTTTGAGTTAAATGCGTCGCCGGAATTGCCGGCCGCATTGTGGCATGTAATAAAAGTACATACGAGTATGTATATGCAAAGAATCAAAGGCTTATTCAAAAAAGCACACACAGAAGTGGTATATACTTGTATACATATAATCGAAGTTCGGCATTAGTTAATGAGGTAAGCGACGGGTAAATCACTGTTAGTTGGATTAATGAAAGTACATAATTGAGTGAGTGTAAGGTTGTTCTGTTGTAAATGCTTTATAGAATTTCCTTTTTCGCATTATACAAGTATTTTAATTGCGTATAAAAAGGCGAAAAAAAGTTTATTCGAATGTATATCTTATATATGTACATACATATAAATGAATAAGTAATCATTCCGTATTAATTATTTACATCTAGTAAAATGTACATGTTTCATCTTTTCGAAGCTATACATGAAGAAACTAAACTTCTTGACACAATGTTCAGAACTAAACAAAATTAATATGATACCCGTGAGGTACCACCTTTCCGATAAAAAGGATAATGGAAAATGGTTCATGCGGTAAAAAGGTATCCCGCAACATACCGTCGCTTGGATAAAAGATTGTCGCAAGCGACATATTGACAATTTTTAGTTACAGCAGCTTATAGATATATCCTTTAGTTGTCGTTAATTTCGTTAATTTGGTACACATTTTTATCACATTTTGTCGTAACTCATACAAAGTGGCTGCCATATTGTTGACAAATCTCACATACGACAAAATTGTTCTAAAGAAATCCTTCATATACTCAAAACTAATTAACAACAAGCAATGAAAATTAAATAATTTAGGAATTTTGTGTACTAGTAGCATTCTCCGAGACTTCAATCGCGATTTCCCAAAACCTACATAAAAAAATTATTCCTATTAATTGATGACCTCCCTTTGAATTCGGCCAATAAGAAAAACTAACAATACGATCAGTTTAACCTTCCAGCAGACCCCACATTTATATGACATCTTATCTGAATGTAAATTTTAAAATTTTTCCGAATCCGAGGTAAAAAAAAAAACCGGTTAAAAAATAATATTGATTTTGAAACTACCTTAAAAATATGCCACTCCGAATTGAAAAGCCTGATTTTTTTATGAATATTATCTACATATTTCTTAAGTTATCTTCATTTTTAACCAACGTTCAGAATTAGTGTCTCTTATAAATTTCATTTTTAAAGTCAAAACAGGTTCTATGAGGCTCCAATACATGTCGAAGAAAGTCATAAGTTTACTGGCGAATTGTTCCCTTTTGCAACTTTACTATTTTCTAATGTGTTAAGCACCGACATATTTATATCTCTTTAACCCAAGTAAGAAACCAAAGGAAGGGGATTCATCCACAGACTTATCCTCTCCATTAAATTTAACGGCTATATATCTCAGTCGTATCAGTTCTGTCTCAGTAGAAATATCTGACTACAAACATTAACGCCTTAGTTTTTATATTCATACGGTCCAATTTTCCAATTTTATTAGCAGTGCGGCCTAAAAGTACATAACATGAAAAACTAGCAGCGGCAAAGCGTAATCAGCCAAATCTGGTAGTAGGAGGGACATGTTATTAGATGATGCCTGCTATTCTCTTTGAGGTTTTTGGCCATCAAAATTAGATTTTCACAATCTCACCTCAGACTTTTATTTTAAGATTTCTATAGATATTTGATTAGCACGTCTACGCACGAGTGTGTGTTCAAAATATACATTATTTTTATAAATTTCCTCAACAGTGGTGGCAAAAATAAAAGGTTATTGGTTTATGATAAATTATCTAATTTTTTTTCTAAATTTATTGACAGATTTTGCAAAGCGAAATTACTATTTTCTAACTTGATTTGTTTATAAATTACGAATGAACCCTAAATTACGATACCGTGAACATGTATGGAACAAATCGAAAGAGCCTTTAATTGAAAATATCGCGTTGCTTTTTTCTTATTATAATTAAATCCCCTTCGTCATGCAACCACACTTTACAAAAATTAGGTGATTCCGAAAATCAAGTAATTTCTTTTTATATGGACACGTTTTCGAGATATTTGCAATTTACCGTTATATCTAACGAACCAATTAGTAAATCGTAATACGAAATACGCCAAACGAAAGCCAATGAAGTTCTCCATAAGCCGCGTATAGACCACTTTTCGATAGGCCTGATAGTTTCTTTTTATTGTGTCCCTGTTAAGGTTGGAAGTTTTTAACTTTTTCATAAAAAAAATAAAAAAAAATAAAATATTTTTTTTTTTTTTTTTAATATACCACGCTTTTATTAATTCTGCACAGGACATCCATTGAACATTTTAGTTGTAAACCAGTGTAATCAATAAATGTCTACCAGTGCAGAAAAACACTTTGCATATTTGCAAGTACCAATAGGGGGGCTTGCAGCTTTACAAATTACATTAAATGAGCAGTTTCCCAATGAAAAATCTGTTTTCCTTTGTGTTCTTTTAAACATTTACGGCTGAAAAGAAAATAATTAAACTGTCTGACATTTCTTTGATATCGCCAAACTGTCGCCGGAAGAACACAGTAGGGGCAATTAACCGTTGCGAAATGTTGTAGCTGGTAAAACTTTGTTTTTACATTCATACACAACTACATTCATATGTAAATAATTAAGTATATACATATAAACATGTGGCTATATAACGTTAAATAAAGCTTTAGGATATATGTACACAAAAAGTGATTGGTTTACAGTTAATAAAATGCTTTCCAACGTACACAAAATTGAAACAATTAAAGTGAGATTACTTCACCAAATTGGTGACAACTAGTTGGGCCTAATATGAAGCGGTATTACAAGGTTTTAAATGCCTCAAAGTACATACATATGTATGTTTTAAAAGTCTGGCCGTGAAGTTCACTTCTGGGAGTTAGCTCTATTATTCCACTCAGTGCTGAGTTACCCAGCACTACTCGTAATGACACCTTGCTCAAGAGGCAACTATGGGCTATCTAATAATTTCACAAAACATTTCCCGAGGCTACTTCAAAGAAAATTAAATTTAAATTTAAAATCATAACTTTCAATTCAAACATACCTACATACATATATATGTATGTATGTGCGGTAGCATGCGAGTAGTTACCAAAATTTCCCTTTCACTAACACATTTTGTCACATCGACCACAATTGGCGAAGGAAAGTGAAAACGTGAAATACGGTAAAATGTAAACAAATAGAAAAATGCTTCACGCAAAATAGTTAAGCCGCTAATTATTGGAGCTTTTTGCAAAATTATAAGGAAAATATTGATTTCACATGCAGTCAATGCCAAAGTCGACTAAAATTTCATAATATTGTGGCAACAAATGTATTCTCTAGCATTATAAATTTTTGTTTGATTTATATTTTTATCGAAATTTGTAAATAATAAACCGTACTTACAATCACTCATTAAATAACAACATACATATGTATGTATGTATGTGTGGTTGTCTTTCACTAACAAATGACTTACTTGTGTCGGCAAAAAGTAATGAGCTTATTGCCATTATTGTCATCTCAAAGAGGAATCTTTACAATTTCAACAACTTGGAACCGAATTGCGACAGAAGCTGTTTAAAATATAACTTGCACTTTTTATACAAATAAGTATGTACATAAATAAATATGGACATACATATGTAGTAATGTATGTACTTTATGTTTTTGTGTGACGGATTTCACTTCATTATCTATTTATTTTTGCTCTATTATATTTCAATTCGCTGGTTTCTTAATTTTCAAACTCAGTATACACCCCGCTTCTCTCAAAATCTGCTTATTTTTCATATTAAGTTTTAAGTAAGTAATGTGGCTTTAAGAAAAAATAAAAGCGGTAAATTAAATTAAAGGTATACGCCTTTTTTCTTAGAGAACAATAATGTGTTTATTCAAATGAAGCGAGTTGTACACTGTCACAGCCAAGAGTAATGGCCAAGTTCAGAGTAGGGAGAAATGCAAATTTTTGACGGCGGCAATGTGCAAACGGCACTCTGAGAGAAAAGCTTTCGCTATAGCTGTAGTTAAATTTTCATTAAGTTAACAGTTTGCAGTTAGAATAATTTTTGATTTGATGCATGTACATACATACAATATGTGCATATCTACAAATGTTTGCAGAACACGTAAAGAGTTAAAGTTAAGTGGAAAAGGCAACAGCAGACACATCAGAATTTCTTAGTTGAAACTCTTCTATTGATATGATGTTTTGAATTTTGCACTGCTGGTATTAGCTGGTATATAGCGGTCGACTTTCTTTATTATTATTATTTTTTTATTTATCAAATCTTTGAGCCCAAACAAATTATATTAAACAAGTGTTCCTATATATTATTTTCATTCATCTCCTTACCTCCATGGATGCACACCAATACTTACCATCACTTTGCATCTTTAACACTAAATGAGGCTCTCAAGGCTAGCTGAAGGCTTAGAAGGAATGGATATTAATTTCTTACTGAGTGGGATGAGCCGGAAATTAGTGGTGGCTGAGGTCCCAAGTGCCTTTTTTATGAAGAGGATATTCTACAATGTTGTGTTCCGTAAGGGTCACCAAACACCGGGCATCACGAATTTTCTGGAAGTCATCAATATTTTACCTTTTTGGCCTTCAAAATTCCATGTGCAATTTCCGTTGAATTTGGCAATTTACTCCCAACCAATCAACCGCCGCTAAAGAAGTTTCACTTCAAAAAATAAAGCATTCTTAACAATCTTACGTTTTATGCCCATATTTTATTTTTTCATAAAGCTTGATTATTTTTTCTAAACTTAAACTTTTCAAACAGCTGGCAGTTATTAAAAAAAATTAACCTTTTGTTCAATTTAGGCCATCTGTGTGCGAAATTTCATGCAAACCAGTTTAGTCGTTTCCGCGTGATGGAACTCCAAACATCCAACCATACAAACTTTTACATTTATAGAGGTGCCACGCCCCTTTTCAAAACACAGGATACACATTTCCATTTTTTGCCTTTATTTAAGTCGAACTTGCTGTTTGAAAGACGTGGCAACCCTCCTATATATACATATACGATTTCTTTGAGTTTTCTTGGTTTTAAAAAATTTTCGGCGCACAAATGCACACCTGCATGTGTATGTATGTATGTACGCTAATAAATTTATGCAATCTGAATAATTGCAAATTATTGTTTATAACACTAATTAAGCAATCCAATTGTGCATTGGTAGTGACATTTAGATACATATATATGTACATACGTGTGTGCATCGCCTCGCAACATAACCATGTACAGTTCAAGTAGAAATAAACAACATTTCACAAATTTTTAAAATGGTTAGCTGCTACATTGAGCGACTACTGAACAGCTAAACAAGTGCAACCGCTGTGGTACAATTGTGGCAGCTATGCGGCAATAAAGTAATTTGCAAGTAAAACAACTGCACATTCGAGCATATTACATTTAAAGTAAGTGGCTGCATTTGATTGAGCAATGTAAAAATTTACAGAAAAACTATGCACAATAACAGCTTCGACCTGATGCAAAAAAAACACACACTGGCATAAATATTTAGTTGCGATAAAAAAAAAAGTATTTTTGCGCTGCAGACAATTCCACCTCAAGCACAAGTACTACTATTACAATGGGAGTGAATAAATAAATTCAATTTGAGGCCAAAAATGCGAAATGCAAAAAGAAAAGAGTCTACACACATGTATCAGGCGAGTGCGAATGCCAGTTGGTACGCAAAACAATGCGCATGCGCAGCATAGAAAAGTTTTTGTTCATGTGCAATAAGGCAGTGGGCGCTGCTAGACAAAGCCCTCGATTGGGTGTGTGTGTGTGAGGGCAAAAACAAAGTGGCGCATCGACTAATTAAGCTGGTAGCATGGCGTCAAATTGCGCAGCCCTGACACGGCTTTACAGTTACTTTTTTTATGTTAACACTTTCAATGGAAAAAAGCGAAAAACATGTACTTATGTACAATAGAATTAAAGTACCAAAGGTACACATCCATTCATATGCATGTATGTACTTATGTGAATATGAATCTAGTATATACATGCATAAGAAACTACGCTGGTAGGCAAACGAATGAAATGAGAAACAAATTAAAAACTCCCAACTGCAGGCAGTGAAAAGGGTTCACGTTAACGCCTACTAAGAAACATTGTAGCATTTTGCTCCCCTTTTGTGTTACCACAATCGCGGGAATACTTATTGTCGCAACCATCGACCAGCAGCTGGGCACAAGGCAAGGGGGCGCCAACGGCTGGCTGTAGGTCGCGTGCTGTCGCCGTTAGCTATAGAAAGTGAGTTGTGGGAATATATGTATTATTGTTTGCTGCTGTTTTTGCAACCATTCAACCCACTTTAAGTAAATCATGTGTAAAAAGTCAGGGGCCTCGTAACTTTTCATTTCATGTGAGTCGAGCTCAGTAGCTGCACTGCAGTGAAAAATATGGTATAAAGAAATTGTTAAGACTGTTCACAAATCTGCTTAAGTCGCAACATGCAAATATATACATATGCATGTATGTATGTATGTAGTATGTGCATATGTATATGGGGCATTCCGGTCTAATTCGGGCACCTATTCGCTTTTGTACCTCCGATGTTTTTTTAAATTTTTTATATTATAAGTAGTACCAAATGACGGCGACCTCCCTGGTTTTTTAAATTGTTTTATCTGCCCGTTTTCGAGACACCGATTTTTGAAAAAAAAAATTCTTTTCGTTTAAATGCCCATAATTTGCAAAGAGTGGGCTAATTTGGCCCACTTTTTTTTAATGTTTCATTTTTAAAACACTTGGAATATAAATTCGAAAAAATCTTCAAACTCGTATTTTTTGCAAATTTTTTAAAATTAAGTATTGATTTCCTTACACTTTTTTAATGTTCCATTTTTCGAAATTCGAAAAAATTTTCTAACACATTTTTTTTTTGTAAAATTGTAAAATTTTTAATATTAAGTATTGATTTGCTTTAACTTTAATTAAGGCATTTGATTTGACGAATTCAAAATTCCTGTGTTTCAGTTGGAAAAAATTAGCTGGTTTTACATAAATTTAAGAACTCTAAAAAGATAGATCCCATTGTTATCCCATTATCGGACTACGATGAACAGTAGTGAATAAAGGATTTTTTTGAGAAAAAATTTTCAAGAAAATCGATCAGCAAATATTTATTGGAAATCAACATATCACACACCTAGACTAAAGTGCGATCAACGAAAAAAAAATGTATGGCGATTTTTTTGCATAAATCAATTCATAGGCCTTACATCCAATTAATGCAAATATTTTTTCTCCATGCTTATATACATTAACTAAAAGCCTACTGTTATACCTTGTTTTTGTATTAATTGCGCTGCATCTTTGAATTTTGAGTTAGTTATCAGAGAGAAATTTAATGGAAATACGGGTTTGACAATACTTTCTATTTTATATTCCAAAAAGTGTTTTGAAAATGGAAAAGCTCGAAATTTTTTGTAAAATTATGGGCATATAAAAAAGGAACTTTTTTTTCTAAATCGATATCTCCAAAATGGCAGGACAAATCAGAGGGGCCTCTCTCAGTTGGTACTATAACATAAAAAATTATGGAAACAATCGGAGATACAAAAGCCAAAGGGTGTCCGAATTGGGCTGGAATGCCCCATTTATGCACTTACATGCATACACACATACATACTTTTGATTGCTTCCACTTTACCAAGTGCACATAAATTTAATTGCTGCTCATTGTACCTATGTAAGTATTTATGTAGGCACATAAGTAAGTGCGCAATACTTTTTAGCGGAGATTTGCTCTTGCTCCAGTTTTCGCACATAACATTATGCTTATTTTTTTTGTTGCACTTATTAAGTATATATTTCTGTTAGTGCACTCTTTAAAAACCTGAAAGTGCATTTGTTTCTACACCCACAATTCTACGTCCACACTTCAACCGCATTAAATATTCCCCAGCGATGCACAGCTTATGACACTTGCGCATACATACCTTTTACAAATAGTAACAAAATTAATATGGAAAACTAAGCTAAAGAACAAATACGAAGACATATGAAAACGTTGCAAGTGTTCATTATTTTTCTACCCTTCCCTTTTATGTATGTAGTTGACCATGCAGTGAAACAAGTCATGACTCTGTGCCTTGCTTTGTCTATTGTATTACAATATTTATATGTATGTAAGCTGTATTTCAATCCCGTCGTTTGCCTAGATTTGCTTGTTGCAACAACCTTGAACGTATTTTTTAATGAGCTTAAAAATAATTGTCACATATGTAAATATTAATGAATGGTTGTAGTGCAGCATTCTGGGCAATTGAAAAGGTCGTGCACTAAATTATGCTAAATTTAAGTTTCTCTACATTTAAAAAATGTGCATATGAATAGGTCTATTACACTTAAAAAAATTTCTTGACGCTTTGTCAAAATATTTCATGGTACTTAATTTAAGTTTTAAATGGGTTAAGAAAAAACAAAATGTAATTAATATGAATCTTTTAAATTCCTTAACCCCCTCTAGAGAAAATGTAATTCACGTCAGTTGAAGCTTAAGGGGAATTTTTAATTCGATAAGATTATACCATATGTAAAATTTTCCGCTGAACCCGAATATGAATAAATAAAAAGAGAATAACAGCATTTTGAGATTTTATTACGCAAATTTCGCCCTGAGTGCAATTTTTTATGGATTTGGCAAGCCCGTCTCAAATTTTACTTCACATTAGAGATGCTTATTATATTTTCTATCAGCTATGTACGGTGTTCTACATCCATTTCCATGTTATGTTGTTGAACGCATTTCACCTCAACTCACCACATTAAATTACTGCCCTCATCTCACCTCAATTAACCTCAAATCAACTCCTCTCATTTCACCTCAACTCAGTTAAACTCACCTCGCCTCATTTCCGCTCAACTATTTTTACTCGCCTTATTTTTCGCTATGTGACATTTTCAAAGAGAGATGCCACTCTCATTGCTCTCATTAGTCTGTTCCAGTACCCATCAGATTTACAGGAATTACCGAGAAGTCGTTCTTGTACATATACTGGGGCATATTTATAGTCGATTATAAAGTTAGTTGCCGCCATTTCATTGAAAATTATGACAAAAAGCAGCAACTAACTTTAGTGTCGACTTCATTTAGGCTATGAATACGCATTCTTCAGTTATGTCTTCCTAACTAAATTCTGGGGTACTGGAACTGACTAACTGATTACACCTTACAACTGATTCTGGGAGATTGTGCGATCAATGCTCAGCATAATTACACCACTGCTTCACATGCGCTGATTCGCTGTGCCCTGCATTTGCAATGTAAGTATAACCAGCGCTTTAGTTTTAATGGGCTAACACTCGTATATATAAAAAGATATAAGTTTCTCGATATTTTGAATACAACGTTTCCTTTTTCAAATATTATAAAATAGTTAAATATTTTTTTATGCACACATTTAGGGGATTCACAAGTTTGTCTATATAAAATAACGATTAAAATGGTTTTAAAGGATTTCTAACTACACTGAAATATTTTTGTACCAATGACAAACATATAATTAGATCTTATCATATATAGCTAATCCCTTAAAACCATTTTAGTAATTTATTTGCATAGAAATATTTTAAGTCCTACGGTATTACGACGCTTAACATGCCTTGTGAATCTCTTAATTGTTAAATAAAAATTTAAGCATTTTTCAAAGCAGACTCTTCTAACGAATAAAATTAATTTTTTTAGTAATTATATTTTACGGAACGCGGTTAATCATCGTTTTCATTAATAAAAATCTTCATTACTCGAATAATTGAATAGTCAAACAACTGATTAGCCAACTTGCTATAATAATCGCACACCCCTGATATTTTATTATGCAATTTTAATACAAAAATGTTAGATTTGAATTGCCCCATATTCTCGTTTTTGGTTGACAATTTCTCGGATTAGCCGACACACCAACGCACGAAGTCAAGCTAAAGTTTGCTATACATTGAGGTTCCTCACCCTTGCTTGGTTATCAGGTTATGTGTTTATGTGGTTATAAAATACACTAAACAATAATAATTTTTAACCAGATAACCTGATAACCAGGCAAGTGTGAACATCCTCATTTTTTTTTTTTTGTATTTGCTTTTTATTGCATTTATGTATAAAGAGAAACATGTAACAAAGGCTTCCACTTTCTGACGAACCTAAATAAACCCACTTCGCGATATATACATAGGTACTATGCGTATAGATTTACTATACATATGTATGTACATATAGTATAAATATGTATGTATTTTTTATTTATTTAAAAAATAATAAAAGTTGCTAAGTAGTATGACTCATAGTTGATTGAAAATGTGACAGTGGCGAATACTGACGGTTCAGACAATATGTTTTATTTTTGTGTTGTTGCTTTATTTGTGATGATACACTGATGAAGTCACCACGCAAATCCCTTATACCTGCCTACAAGAACACGTACATGTAAATGTGAACATACCCTGTCGGAATAAAGCAGGCAGAATCAAAAATAAAAAAAAATTCTTTTTTATTCATGATTTCTATGTAAAACAAGCTGATCTTTCGATTGATTACTAAAAACTACATTAAATGTCCATAATTGAGAAAAAATACAAATAAATTTCAAAATTCGAAAGCGCATAGCACCATCGGATAGCCCTTACAAAAATCTATTGAAATCATGGTTTTTGAATTTTGTTTTTTAATTTTTTGCCTGCTTCCCAGCTAGTCAAAAAGTAGCTTGCTTTGCGCCGCTCAGCGTGCTTGCGATATTTGACGTGAATTGCACCATGTATGGAAACTGGTAAAGTTATTTAATCTCCACGAGCTTCTATTTAGTATACATCCCACGCATGCTCTAATAATTTATTGCTTCCTCGAGGTTGTTAGAAAATCCGTTGGAAGAATAACTTTGCCAAGCAAAATTGGCTCCAGTCAAAGTTTTTAAGGTGGAATATGTGGTTTATTGGGTAGGTTTAGAAGGCGCAGCAGTTGAGCGCAACCGTTGCTAAAAAAATCAGTGATGTAATGTGTCTTCTGAACGGCTTGATACATTATAGCCGAAAACATCAAAACAGCTATTTCGAGTTCACCCAATTTGGTGGGACGACTTTGTGCCTTTGCTTAAAAATTTACATATCTACAACTGAATATATGTATACATACCTATATTTTACTTACATATGTATAGATATATTTAAGTATATAGCAGTTTAAAAAATGACGTTACATTTTTTCTTTACCATTTATTTGAGGACAGTGTCTCACCTTTCTTGCTCTGGACTTTCTTTTTTTTTATGCCTTTATTTGCGGCTCAGTTTCTCGCCTCACATAGAATTTGCATACTCACTTGTATGATAAACATATACATTTTACTTACATATGTATGCATATGCATACCAACCTACTCATGCCTATAATTATAATGTATCCATGCCATCTTAAAGTCTTGTTAGCCCTCTTGACTCATCTTTCGCTACAGACATAAATTAAGTTGTCGTATTTAGTTAGCTACAAAGTTCGTAACATTTAAATTTTCTCTTGACTTTGTGGTTCAGCATACAAAATCGCAAACTTTGTAAGTTTCTTCGTACAAGCATATGCACATACATGTCTGTGTTCTATGGAATAGTACTTATGTCTAGAAGCTGGCTTTAGTATAATGCGCATTCCTTTTATCTTTAAACGCAAGGAATTTTTTGATGAGACTTAAAAGAATATTGATTTGCTAGTATCGGAACTATTTTTGCCGTTTACTTGCCAAAAGTTCTTCAACGGCTCGAGCCAGTGAGTCATTCGAATCGTATGCTGCGAATGCCGAATTATACTAAAGCCAGCTTCTCGACATAAGCTACTATTCCATATGAACACAGATATGTACAATCAAACCTAAAAAGGCATTAACTTCGTAGCTCTGAGTCTTTAGATGTTTTTTGTTATTTTAAATTCAGAATTTAGTGCTCATCTTTATTGTTGACAGAGCAGTCTAATTAGCATTTTTTATTTCTAAATTTAGTTTTTTATTTAATTTATTAAAGGTGAATTACCTTTCACGTTCAGTTAGAACAAAGTGAATGCATATTTACCCATATGAAAAATTAAAAGTTGTTACCCAAGTTGAAACGCGCTTACATTCGTCTTAATTTAGGCGAAACACTTAATGGTTAACGTTATTTATAGTTACTCTATCAAACTCTAAATGGAATTTCAACCATGCTTCGTAAAAGGTTTGTATTATACACTGCAATAGCGAGATCACCAGGTTTTCAAAGCGGTGGAGCCAAACAGCGCTTAATGCTCTTTTTTCATATGTAATTAGATCAACACTAGTCCTTGAATGCATTGAGAGGCTTAACTCCCTTGGTAGGCAAAACAATAATAATACTCTTAAGGAGGAGCCCAAGGAAGGAGATGATCCACTAAGGGATCAAATTGGCGTGGCTCAGTAGGACTGCGCCAGGCAAAGAGTCTACTGGGAGGGTACAACAGTAAGAGATTCCAAAACTTGATTAACATCCCTAAGGAAAAACTAACCGGTATNGTTGAAAGAAATGTTCAACGATAACTTAATGGTTGATCCTTTCTTACATATATGGGTCATTCTCTCCGTTGTATATTTTTTGTCCACTCGCCAATTTCTAACCGAAAATTTCTAACTAAAAGTTGACAAGTTTTAACTGCTGATACAGAGTAGCAGTTTGATGTTTGAGGATGCCAGATATACTGGGTGGATTTTATAAAGAACATGTTTTCTCCGATTAAATTAATGACACTGCCCGGTTAACATAAAACTCCATGCCTACAAACAAGTCGTGAGCAAAATTTTACAAAATTTCTTCAACATTTACATACATATGTATGTACGTACAGATGCACATATTTCCATGATGTGTATTTTCTCTCCTCATTCCCATTAGATTTGCATGATTTTTCATAATTTTTTATCACTTCGGTTTTCCTGACCTCATTTGTTGCCGCGAGATTGTATTCGGGGTTAATGCTAGTCACAGTAGCCATTTCCCACAGCATTAGCATTAATTGCATTCAATTGACACTGCAAGAAGAATGATTATATCAAATTTGCTAGCAGATATGAGCATAGCTGGAAACAAGTTATTTGTTATTGTTTGTAAATGAATTGGTAGTATGAACACTTGCACTCAAGCACAATTAACTGCAAAAGTGTAAAATAAAAAAATTAAAAAAAATATTTTCTCACGCAAAGTTAGTAGTCTATTATTTTAATTAAACGCAACAGTAGACCTGTTCGAAACACAAGTATTTAATAGATTAATAAAATCCTATTTAAACTTCATGTGGATCAATTTTGTATGTATGTATTACCTCTTAATGCATATCGCACACCGTCTTCAAAAGAGTCACAACTCAAAATTTGGCATTTTGAGATAATGCGCTAAAAATTACGCGAGCTTTTATTTATTTTTTAGCAAAACTGGAGCAATTTTTGTTATTTGTTAAAAAAAACCTAAGGTAAATTCGCCCTTGTCTATATGAAAATTATGTCCTAAGAAATAGTTTTTCGCATTTTCTGACAAACGTATTATTTTGTGTTGTGACTCTTTGAAGCCGGTGTGCGATATGTACTATTAATACTTTCACAACCAACTACTTTCTTGACACAGTTTGATAATGCAGTTACCCGATAAATTTCAATAAATGGCATTTATCATGTGGAGAATATGTATTTATATATGTGTGTAACTACTTACTATTTATTAATTATAATATGTAGGTATACGTATATTTCTTTCGTTATTAAATACTTTCATAAAATATATGTACATATGTATGTATGTAAGTAAAAGTTCTAGCAATAATGTAACGTTATCTCAAGGTAATTTTTATATTAATCTGTGCATTCTGCGTCGATTATCATGCATAGATAGTACGAGTAGCTACTAGAAGCGAGTTTTTCTGCTTTTAAAATTTATAAATTTTTCAAATTGACATAGGAAATGTTCTAAAAATGCCAATAATTCTGGTATGTTTGAAATTTGGCGCTTAAGTTTGATAAGCAGGCATACCTGGTGGTAAACTAAGGAAATATTTCGAAACCACATTTTCAAACTAGTTTCAATTAAGGCATTTTGCTTTGAAGATATGGTTAGGGAGTAACTTGTTAAACAAATCACATCAAAACTGCGAACATGATTGCCTTAAGACAACTGCTCATGTTGCCCGACTTATCATTAGGGCGGAAACGAAATCATAAAAATATATACTGGGTGCCCTAGAAGGCGACGTCAAGCAGGAAACGGTAGACAGGCCAGGTCATAATAGTTATCAGAAAAAAATAAACTATTTTGTTTTTTAAATTATAGACATAAAAAACCAAAAAATTTACACCCTGTGATGGTTTTTAATTACCGTTACTACAAATTTGTACTTTTTCTCAATTTTTTTTTAATTATGCTTCTGTAAATTGTCGTCTAAAACTTATAGCGCACTGCTAGCTTGGAAGAAAATGACACTTGCGAGATTGCTTGCAAAATTATTTGCAAAATTTTGATTTTTTAAAGAAATTCAGTTTTCAAAATTTGTTTCCTACTTACTTAAAGCGATTGTAGTGTAGCCAAGACTTCTTGAAGCAGTAAATTTTACTTAGTTCTTGTTCGAGGAGGAAGTTATTTTATGATGTGCGAGATAGAGAAAGGGATCAGTCAAGCGTCTTCGCTTTTAATATTAATTAATTTTTTATAAAAATGTAGCATACTACATGTGTAAATACGATTTAACAATTTTATACAAATTTAAAAAACTTGTCAACAAAGGGATGTGCTATCCTATCAACCTGCAGTGCATAAGTTAATAATAATTACCCTTTAAAAACTTTGCGAAATTGTCGGGAAATCAATGAATAGCTCCTAAACTACTGATCATGTTGGAACATGTTGTTGACGTTGGTGATAGGAAGTTTAATTAGCATCGCTAATCTAACAATAATTTTGAGACTGGCCAACTATAAAAAAAATTCAATTAAGTGAGTGCAACTTTTTTCAGGGTTAAAAAAAAAAATTGGGCTAAATCTCAAAAACGGTTTGACTTTTTTATATTTCATATTAGAAATGCCATGGGTTAAAATTTTTGTCTGCTAGTGTTATTCGTGATTTTTGTTGAAGTAGAAACATTTGTCTGAATATTTAAACTAGTTTTCATGTTTTTTTTTTATAACAATGCATTTGATACTTCATTCCTTTTGCCACGTTTACATTATTTCAGTTGCATGCCAGTCCAGTGATCCAATCCAGAGCTGGACTGGGGTGACATTTGTTTACATTATTCCAGTTAATTAGAGGCCAGTAAATTGAGTATCGAATTTGAAAAATTTTCCCAACCTCATTGTCAAACAACAAACGTTGCCGATATTTAAAGAAAAAAATTGGCAAACATCGAATTATGTTTGTGGAACATTTGGCGAAAGAACTCAAATTACCCTTTCAACAAGGTGCCACAATATAAAATCGGGTCCTGAAATAGAAAAGTTTTGAAGAAACTGTTTTCAAGTTTTCAAACTTGAAAGTCATTTTGGCCAGCTCGGTAATCCTGAGGTACAAAATTTTTTCCAGCAAATGGTTTTTTCAATTGTTTCGGAAAGAAAAAGCGAATACCTACACTGGCGGTGAAAAGTGGATGAATGGTGTTTTATTTTTAATATTTTCAATGTTTTTCAAGCAAAATTTTTTCTTGTTATATTTAAAAAGAAAATATGGTTCATCTTTAACCAAAACCATATAAATCAAACTTCCAAACTTTATACAGAATTTAGAAAAATTCCAAAAATTTTCATCAACATTTTTAT
>NW_016162764.1:31145-40806 GCF_001687245.7 Rhagoletis zephyria | reverse complement strand
AATTTATTCAAAATGATGGTTGCAACAATTCTTTGCCAGGAAATACGTTTGTGATAAAATTTTGGAAAATGGGCGTGGCACCGCCCACTTATGATCACGTATATGTTCTCGCTAACCGTTCTAGCAATTTGTACCAAACTCGGTATGGTTATTGTGCTTNCCACATAAAAGTAAACCATTGAAAATTGTTGAAATCGGACTAAAATTACGGCCGCTTTTCATATAAATAAATTATTAAATAAAATTTCAGAAATGCTTGAAATTTCAATATTTTGAAATTTAAGGACGCTAGTTTACTTAAAATTTATACACGCCGGCTTATCATGTAGCGGTAGCTTTCGGAAAGGTGGAAAACATATATTAATACTTGCGCCGGGTATTTAATGTTCGGCTCCGCCCGAACTTAGACTTTCTTACTTGTTTTAAATTTAGGTTTGTATTTGAAACTGAATTTATGTAGTTTGGTGATATATGTAGTCCAAAAAGTTTAAAATTAAAACCGAAATTTTTAACCGCGTATTGAAACATTTTAGTCCAACATTTTCACCAAGAGTTCACGTTCATGATTTTTAGTGACGCATTTGTCTTCTAATATTACGGTTTGGTGGTTGTCAGAAGGCATATTAGCCGTCTTAAATAACTTAGCAAAGCTGTACATGCATACAAAGATACGTATTAGTTTCAGTGCGTTTGAAAGGCACCTCGTCCCCTTTTCAGATAACCCCAATCTTCTCTATGAGCATGGGATTGATTTCATATATCTCTATACCATTTTCCAGTAATTTACCATGGGAGGTGCCACATCCCTTTTTCCAATAGCCCCAACTTTTCTTCATGACCAGTCGCGTTTTATATATATTGTACATACCAAGTTCCAGTACTATTCCATGAACACATTCAGAGATATGCATTATGAAAAATTCGATGTATATGGGAAGCGCCACGCCTCCTTTGCCGATAACCACAATTTATCTCCATGAGTATGCGATTACTTTCATATATATCCATACCAAGTTCGAGACCTCTTCCATGAACATTTTCCGGGATATGCAGTATGAAAAATTCGGTTTGGATGGGAGGTGACACGTAACTTTTTCCAATAACCGCAAATTTTATTCATGAATATGCAAATGTTTTCATATATCTCCATACCATATTCGAGTAGTCTACCATGAACACTTCCAGAGATGTGCAATATGAAAAATTCGGTTTGTATGGGAGGTGCCACGCCCCCTGCACCTAGCGGTATGAAATTATACTTTACATCCGATTCTCATACCTACCATATATAACACGAAAAATTTCATAAAGATCGGTCGAGCCGTTTAGGAAGAGTTCGATTTTTATATGTATATTAGATAAGCACGATGCGAGAAACATAGAAAAAATGTCGATGAAAAAAAAATATTTTTTCTCGGGTTTATAACTATCCTATCTTTTAAGTTGGAACGAACAATACACACCCACAAAATTTCATTGAAATCGGTTAAGCGGTATCGGAGATTAGCGTAAACGAACACTGTCACACGGTATATTTATATACTAAGATACCCTAATATAAGCACCTACCATAGGTACGTTTGCGTACCAAATTTCAATTTCATTTGACTTATGGTTTTGAAATTATAGCTGATAAAATTTTCCACACCTATGGGATGTGCCACGCCCCCTTTTACAAACTCATTTATATATAAGCACCTACCATTGATACATCTGCATACTAAATTTCAAGTTCGTGGGACTTATAGTTCCGAAGTTATAGCTGATAAAACATTCCAGGTCCATGGGACGTGCCGCTCCCCCTTTTACAAACTCACTTATATATAGCCTACTATAAGCACCTACTATAGATACGTCTGCGTACCAAATTTCAATTTCACGTGACATATGATTCCGAATTTTCCACGCCTATGGGATGTTCCACTCAGTTATATATGCCTTACCTAAAGCGCCTACCGTAGATATGCATGCACACCAAATTTCAAGTTCCCAAGTTATAGTTGATAAAAGGGTCCACGCCTATGGGATGTGCCACGCCCCTTTTTACAAACTCATGTATATATAGCCTACTGTATGCACCTACCGCAGATATGTCTGCATACCTAATTTCAATTTCATGTGACTGATGGTTGTGAAATTATAGCTGATAAAAATTTCCACGCCTATGGGATGTGCCACGCCCCCTTTTACAAACCCCTTTATATATACTTTAATGTAAGCACCTACCATATATATGACTGCATACCAAATTTCAAGTTCATGTGACTTATAGTTTCGAAGTTATGGCTGATTAAAAATTTTACGCCTATGAGAGGTGCTACGCCCCCTTGTCGAATCCCAATTTTTTACCCTATTATAGGCCCAGGTCCGTCCGCTTAGGCTGCAACCTGGCACATACATACATACATACATACTTCCACAAATATATAGTAGATATATCCTCTTAGCTTAAAATAATTTTTGGGGATGTCTCGACCACAGGGCCGCCTATCGTGTAAGTTTCAAGTCCAAATATTTCCTTTAAATTGGCTAAATTGTTTTCTAAATATGAGCCAAATCAGCAAGTAAATGCAATTTTTATTTATATCCCGACCCCAGCGCCACCTAGCGATTAAGTTTTTACTCGAAATATTTCCCTTCAAGGTGCTGAAATATGTTCCAAATATGTTAAGTGAGTTAAGTGAGATTCAATATACGGAAAACTCTATGAAATTGTGAAATCGTGACGTCTCAGCTTTCTTCAGTTTTCGGCAACAACAACAAAAAATTTCAAATTTTTTTAAATCAAAGACCTTCCACACAGAAGGTCCAAAAATGTGCTTTTTACAGAATTGAAATCGGTTCAACCGTTTGGTCAGGCATCGCCGTCATACGGAAAACATTTAATTTATATATATGTATATAGATTTCAAACTGAACGAAAAAAGTGAGTGATGCCACAAAAATAAAGGGCCGCAACTGGGGGCATACTTAAATTTTGTGTTTCATAATTTTTAACTCTAAGAGGAAAAATTAATTAACAGACTTAACGATCATTAGTTAAGTGCCCGTTTGAGCTAATTTAAGAAACGTTTCTGAGTGCGGCTGTTAGACTTATTTCTTCCACAGGTTCAAAATACTTAAATGAAAAAGAGCAATTGATTNAGAGGTGCTACGCCCCCTTGTCGAATCCCAATTTTTTACCCTATTATAGGCCCAGGTCCGTCCGCTTAGGCTGCAACCTGGCACATACATACATACATACATACTTCCACAAATATATAGTAGATATATCCTCTTAGCTTAAAATAATTTTTGGGGATGTCTCGACCACAGGGCCGCCTATCGTGTAAGTTTCAAGTCCAAATATTTCCTTTAAATTGGCTAAATTGTTTTCTAAATATGAGCCAAATCAGCAAGTAAATGCAATTTTTATTTATATCCCGACCCCAGCGCCACCTAGCGATTAAGTTTTTACTCGAAATATTTCCCTTCAAGGTGCTGAAATATGTTCCAAATATGTTAAGTGAGTTAAGTGAGATTCAATATACGGAAAACTCTATGAAATTGTGAAATCGTGACGTCTCAGCTTTCTTCAGTTTTCGGCAACAACAACAAAAAATTTCAAATTTTTTTAAATCAAAGACCTTCCACACAGAAGGTCCAAAAATGTGCTTTTTACAGAATTGAAATCGGTTCAACCGTTTGGTCAGGCATCGCCGTCATACGGAAAACATTTAATTTATATATATGTATATAGATTTCAAACTGAACGAAAAAAGTGAGTGATGCCACAAAAATAAAGGGCCGCAACTGGGGGCATACTTAAATTTTGTGTTTCATAATTTTTAACTCTAAGAGGAAAAATTAATTAACAGACTTAACGATCATTAGTTAAGTGCCCGTTTGAGCTAATTTAAGAAACGTTTCTGAGTGCGGCTGTTAGACTTATTTCTTCCACAGGTTCAAAATACTTAAATGAAAAAGAGCAATTGATTAAATGAGCCTATTGTTAGATATATTTTTTTATTGTTTCTGCGTAGGTAAAGTATATTTGAGGATATTATTTTGTTGTTGTGACTTCATATTGTCATCATTACAAAATGCGGTTAAATTTTTGCAATACTCCTTTAGTTGCTTGAGGTGTATGTGCATATGTCCACCGGCATTGCCAGGTTGACGTTTTTAACGTCATTTGGACGATTTTTGTATCCTGTTGACGTTTGGACGTTTTTTGTATAAAAATTACGTTTCTTAACTTCCCAGTAATTGTTCCCTATACACAATATATTCAATGTATAGCGTACTATTTGCTTGTAGAGTAAGTACTTGCGCTCACACTTTCGGCAAATTTGTTACTAAACCTTGTAAGTAGAACTGATTTTGAATTATTTTCTTAATAAATCTTTACAAGCTTTGTTTTTTGCAGCAGGTGCCTCAAGAGATATTTATTCTTTGGACACATTTTTTTTTTCTTTGATTCTTGGACTAAGGATCCCGCGTTCAAAGGTTGGTTGTGTAAACACTTGAGGTTACAAGGCTTATTACAATGTTTGAAATTGCATATTAAAAGCCAAATCAGGAAGAGCTGATCTATTGCAACACGCACGCTCGCAAAAGCTCTATAGAAGTAAAAGAACGTAATTTAGTATTTTCTACAACCGATCACCTAACCAAATGTCTACAAGAAAAAAAATATTAAAAATCTACGCGATTCTTTAGCAACTTAAAACCTGCACATTATTGCCCTTAAATTTAATGGGCTATCAAATTGCATACTAAAAAAAATCTGAAAAATCTGAATAAAAACTTGAAAATCTAGCTGAAACTTTGCAGATTTTTTATAATTTTTGCACAAAGTTTGAAATGTGGATTTATATTGTGTTAGGCTATAATGAGGCTTTTATGTAAAAATACATAATAAACATTAACAGGCATGTTCTCGATTTGCCAAATATTTTTTAATTATATCTGATGAAAAGAGTGAATATTCTAATTGAAAACTATAAAGGAAGCAACAGCGATATGAAATAAATCATTTTAATGCGAGACTTAAAAATTTTTGGATTAAAAACCATCGAAAAAATTATCGAAATCGAGTCGATTTCAAATTTTCGAATTACAGAACATGCCTGTAAATAAACAAAAGAAAAACAGCCAAAATCGATCAAAATGTTGATAACTTAATCGGCTGATCACAAGTGTATGTATAGAATGATTTTTATATTAATGATCTCGAACCAGTTTACAATAGTGGTATTCACCAAATTGTTGTCAACATGACGTTTTTTCAGACCAAGAGGGACGTTTTTTCATGCCGAAAACATGGCAACACTGATTTCCACATCGGTTTCATTGTACTTCCTTTTTAAGTAGTGAATATATGTTTGCAGTTTCGGGAATAAAGACAAAAAATTACAACTTTCGGGCAAATTTTCGTAAAGCTGGATATTTGCAAGTTTTTCATAATAAACGGGTTTTCGTGAAAATCACAGGGTGGTCCAAAAAAGGTAAAGTAGGAATTTTAATGCTCCGAATGCTCCTACGATTGTTCTATACCGAAAAAATGTACACATATTTTTACTTTGAAATCAAAAAATATTTAGAGGTTTCATCAGATGTAATAAAAAAAAGTTATATTGTTTAGTGGCTTAGGTACTTCATCGGCATAGTACTAAATCGGATTTGACTAAATTATATTTATTATTCTTTATTGTTATTCAGAAGGGAAGCATTGATTACTTAAAACGCCTATGCTGAGCGTCGATAGCATTGATTACCAAAAACGCCTAGCTTATTTTTCGACATATAGTTTTTTATATGACTATTTCATTAATGAGTATTTAAAATATTGATAGTATATTCAATTTAAATCGAAAAAAATTATTAATAAGTATCTAACATATATATTTTGATCTGGAAAATTGGTGTCTGAGAGACTACACGTCAGTAAAATACGGCAATTTTGGGCACGTCAGTAGCAGAGGTTTAAAAGTCATTTTTACAGTTGTTTTTTAATAGTATAGCGTGCTGACAGCAAACGCGCGATATGTATTTCGAAAACTCACTGGTTTTGAGTTAAAGCTCTTTAACAGGTATAGTTGTTGGAATCTTTTTTTTTTAACAAATATGCTGCTGCGGTTCTTATGGAATTATTAAATTTTTAGACACGTGAGCTAAATATGTATGTAAGTAACTAAGGTATTTAAAAATTATTGAAACTTCACAGCCGAACTACTGTCACTTAAAATGGCAACTGAAGCGAAAACAAGTCAAGCTATTGTAAACCAGCATACGCTTCGCTCGATACACCTACGGACAAAATAATAGCAGTGCGACATTTTGACCGGTTTTGAATATTTTCCTTTTGGGACTCGAACCTTGCATCTCTCGACTAGCACTCCAGAGCTTTGCTCTGCCGGCCCATGATGCAATAATACAAGGTGGTATCAGTTGTGACAGCTCGATTTGACACTGCCTTAGCTCAGTAGAATAAGAAGAAAAACGGGAAGAAATGAATCCCCATTTGGGGGGAAAATATGAAATTTCATCTTTTCTTCTAAACAAAATTTGCTTTTTTATAGTAAATTCGCAATTAAATTAAATAAAATAAGATATAATACCTTTTTGAGAAAACAAAATTTGTATACTGAAAAAAAATATTAAAAAAATTCAACTATATTATTAGGCAAAGAATTGTTAAAGAAGTAACACTGTTTCAGCTAAGGCAGTCAATATGGCGGAATTAGAGCGAGAAGTTGCCAACTGATAACACCTTGTATTATTGCATCATGCTGTCGGCCATTGTAACTGTTTAAGCGCCGCGAGCAAAATGGCATACTATTCTTTTCACGGCAAGTTAATTTTTCCTAGGAAGAAAGAAAATAGTATTGAAAACTAAGTGATTGTGTTTTTATTTAAACTGAGTCCAATCGTTTACTCATATTAAGGCAGCCATGTCTTTGGAGCCTTTTCAAGGTAATATTTCCTTAGAATAATATACTTTTTTCCTAGCAACATGGAATTTTTTTTTCTGAGTGCAGTGAACCCGATGAAGAAGTCTGATGAGGAAAAGGGATGATCTCCAAAATACCAGCTATAGCTTCTACCATTTGTAAAGCTCAATAAAATTGTTGAACATCATTTGTGTATTAGGCCGAAAAGTAGCAAAAACAAATAAAAATTCTGAATAAAAAGTTTAAAACTTTTATGAAATTTTTGTACAAAGTTAGAAATATGGATTTATATATAAAAAAAAATGGCGAAAATGTCACACTGCTATTATTTTGACCGTAGATGTACATATGTATGCAAGCACTATCTACATACATACACACAGATGCATTTCACTATACGATTTCAAAAATAGGGGGCGTTTCACTTATCTACTACATTTCATTGTCTAGCATTCGTTTTGCTTTGGATAGGTGGCACTTGTTTAAACTTACAACGCAGTCGAATGCAATCAAACGTATCTACATAATTGTTCATACACACATGCATATGCACATATATGCATGCATATGCCTGCATGTCATTAAATTGGGAAAAACAACTAAATATACATACATATAAGCACATATCAGAAAATACTACTACCAGCGGTGATGACGTCAAATGAAAAAAAACATTTGCTCATACCTTCCTAATTACACAAATGTGTAAATATATGTATGTACTATACATACATTAGACGGCCTCACGTTCCATACAAAGACAAATCGGTTCACCTTCTAAAAGCGAATCATAACATAGTTCACATTGGAGCTAAAACTTCCACAGCCGAACCGCGTTTTCATTCAAAAAACGTATAGTGCAAATAGAAATTAGAAGAAATACGTACAAGAAATAGCTAAGAAATTTTCATGTGTGAATTTTCCTTAAGGCAGTACGCAGTTCTAAAGAAATTTGCTACGCTTTTCTAAAGTTGTTTGTGAAAAAAGAGCCCAAGGCAACCAATTCTTGCAACAGAAATATATGCTCGTTCCATTGCTTCTTGAGGAAAGACTGAGGCAACAGGCTGTGACGTATCAGATACCAAAATTCCTTGAACACACACACGAAGTAATGGCAATTTTTTTCTTGACCGTTTTATTGAGAGCTGCATACGTCCATAAACCTAGCTGACCCAAGTCGCCAAAAATCAATAAAAATTAGCTAGGAATTAGGTGTCTTTTAGGTGTTAATTAGGGCCTCCAAAATTAATTTAGGTGTTCCTTTGGTTTCCGAGAAATTCGCAAAAATGTGTGGGTCAGCTAGGTTTACGTAAACCTAGCTGACCCATCGTTAAATTTAGGTTTTAAATTTTCCAAATATATGCTAGAATTAGGTGTCTTTTAGGTGTTCTTCAACGCCACTAAAACCAATTTAGTAGCTCCATTGGTTTCCTAGAAATTCGCAAAAATGTGTTTTTCAGCCACACATTTTTGCGAATTTCTCGGAAACCAAAGGAACACCTAAATTAATTTTGGAGGCCCTAATTAACACCTAAAAGACACCTAATTCCTAGCTAATTTTTATTGATTTTTGGCGACTTGGGTCAGCTAGGTTTATGGACGTGAGCTGCATACTGGCCTTTAACATAGAAAAAGGAATAAAAAAAATGTCGCTAGCTTAAACGATGTTTCCACGGCAAGTGATTCGTATCCCATTCGTAAATCGCTCTCTCATTTATGACTGACACCCCAATTACGAACCGAATCACGTAATCCACCATACAAAATTTTGACAGCGAATCACTTCATTCGTAGGTGATTCAGATCCAATCACGGTGCGATTCAAGAACAAATCGTTGTCTTCTCTAATTTTTATCGATAATGGCTATCAAAACACATAGACCACACACATCCCCACCATCACAAACATTGAAAAAAAGCTAGATTCGTTAAAACTATTCATTTAGCTAATTAACTACTACCATTGTTTTCTCCACTGTTGAAATGCACAATAAACAAAATAAAAGAACAAGAAGCAGAGATGCAAAGTGAATGTGTCGTGTAAACAGTTTGATTCGCGTTCGTAATTGAGAAAACGAACCATGTGATTCGGTTTTCGTGGAAACGCTGTTTTAGAGTGCAAAGTCCATTTTCTTAATCTTACAGGAGAGCAAAAAAAAACTTCTTATAGTCATTTTCATCAAGTATTTCGCAAACCTTTGAATTAGTGATGATCGATATTTCACTACAGATGATTTTGTCATTGTGATTTAAAAATCACTTATAGTGACTGCTACTGCTAGGCAACAATATCAGTGATTGGTGATTTTTATACTAGCATGATATTTACGTGTGTCAAGTTAGCACTACACTTTTCGAAATTGGAAAAGTTAACTACGGCATTAATTGTAGTGTTTTTGTTGTAAATTTGTTGTGGAAAGAAAAAATTTGTAGCTCTCGTTTTTTAAGAAAAAATGGTATGTAGTGCTAACTTGACACCATACACCTACTCGATAGAATTGAGATATTGAAAATGTTATAACGGCATTAATTGTAGCTTTTAACCTTAAAATTTGTTGTGGAAAGAAAAAATGTGTAGCTCTCGTTTTTTTAAGAAAAAATGGTATCTAGTGCTAACTTGACACCATACACCTACTCGATAGAATTGAGATATTGAAAATGTTATAACGGCATTAATTGTAGCTTTTAACTTTAAAATTTGTTGTGGAAAGAAAAAATTTGTAGCT
>NW_016162764.1:0-27970 GCF_001687245.7 Rhagoletis zephyria | reverse complement strand
ACTATAAATTTGACCGATACTGTATGTACACATTTGTCTATATCTATATCAATTCGTTTTGCCTGTTACAAACAACCGTTATGTGAACAAAGTTATAATACCCTTGTGCACAAGTGCGCTCGGGTATAAAAACTTGAAACATAGTATGTATGTACATATGTAGATACGGTTTTTCATGAATAACCACGTTCAGAACTGAAATGTGGAGAAAATCCAAATTGAAGGCGAAAGAAAATATATTTTCCATATAACCTTGAATACGAGCATTAGTCAACATTTAACTGTGCTATTCAATGAAAGCTGCAATACCAAAAAAATGCATTAAACATGCAAGTTGACAGTATTTTTTATTTTTATTTTTATTCAGTAATCATAAGTTTACATTCGCTTATTTACTGTAAAAAGGGCCCAACTAAAAATCTATTTTAAAGAGGTATTTTCAACGCGAACCAGCTTTCGAATGGCGCCGAATTGAGACAAAATATTTTTGTGAGATAAATGAAATGTACCAAATTTCATGATTGGCTTGGAGAAACAACTTTTCGTGAGGCATCCTAATGTACATGCATAAGTTTATGCAGTTGTCCACAAAATAATAGGAGTGCGGTATCTGGACCATTTGAGACCTTTTTTTGTTTGTTTAATATTTATTTTTTTTTTATAATAGTCTGCAGGGCCTCTTTCATAAAGTGACAGTGACAATTTTATCACGGCAGGCATTTTCCATCTTGTAAGTGACAATTCGACAGTTGTGTGGGTGTTTTGACTAATAAAAACAAGTGTCACCACCGTTTCAATTCCATGAAAGATTCCAGCGAGGAAGTGACAAAATTGTCTGCGGGTTTTAAAATTGTCTTTGACAAAATTTTCGCCAGTCGTATGTAATTCATATGTATTGGATTTGCATCATTTTAGTTTTTACAAATATTCAAATTATTAAAAAGTAAAGGAAAAAGCGCAGTTACCATATAAACGAATTCTGTGAAAACTTTACGACGGAGCTTTTGACCGAGCAGCAATTGTCAGCACCATTGTCAGACAATTGTCGACAATATTCCAGTATTGTCACTGTCGCTTTCCAAAAATTATCACATTTGCCCACAGGCGTCTATAAAACAGAAAAAAATGTCACCGACAATTCTGGCACTGAAATTTTCCGGAAAATCCTGTTACTTTTATGGTTAATGACCATATATTTGTACAAAAATTTTAAAAATTCCAAAAAATTGCACCAAAATTTCCAAGTTGTTAGTCAGAATCTTATGAAAAAATTTTGGTATTAACTTTATAGCCCATTAAATTTTATTAAATAAAGTGCAAGATTCAAGTTGGTTAAAAATCTCGTTGATTTTTGAGTCTTTTTTTTTTGGTTGAAGGTGTTTCCCATTTTCTCCATACAAAGTATGTTCGACAGAGTTTCTTAAACTGCCAAAAATTAACGGTTTTTTTAGCTTGAGCCTTCATTATACTACAATGACTAAAATTGGTATGCTATAAAACTGCCTACCAAAATTTTTTCTAAAGATTCTGATTAAAGAGTTTGAAAGTTTGGTGAAACTTTGTCAAATTTTTATTATTTTTGTACAAAGTTTCAAATGTTGAGTTATATAGTGTTGTTGTATGTATAACCTGATTTTTATAAAAAAAAAGATTAAACATTAAATTAAGAAAAATAAACAAAACTGGTCAAAATATCGCACTGCTATTATTTTGTGGACAACTGTCTGTACATATCAGCCTGTGCACATGCCTAGAATGCATTTGATAACAGCACCAAGTCCACAAGCTACCAAACAATTTAAAGTAAAATATGAAAAGCCTTCTCGCTATGGTGTTATTTGTATGGTTTAATGACCTAAGGCTTTATTTTGATGAAGCGACCTCAATATCAGAGTGGATGTGTATGACTACAATTCGGTGGGTTGCCGGTTAGATGAGCGCAAATGACTCATCAATAAGAAGTCAATTCTAATTGAGTCCATGTAAACATCTAAAGCGTGTACATATTTACGTGCATACACTCCATTGCATTGTTGAACGAAATGCATAAAATTACAAAAACTAAAAAGAATCTAAAGACAAGAATGGATCCGAAAAAGCCTCCCTTATAGGCCCTTTTTGCTGAACGATAAATGTGCATTTAGTGATTTTAGCTCTAAATGCAACTCTACACTGAGGGAAATAATGCATAGTAAAAATTAATACTTTATATTTGATTATCGTTTAAAAATGTTCGTATTTAAAAATAATATTTTCATACAAAATTTATTACGCACGTATTTGACTGCACATCTGAATATGTATGTATATGTAAGCTTACATACCCAGCCAGCAAAGAAACTTAAATTTTGCCGACAGTGCCGTTTAGTTCAATTTTCCGTATCAGAAAACTTATACAAAAAACTCCTACAGTTATCATCAATTTTCGTATCCGGAAAACGTTCGAAAAAGATGATGTCATTTTGAAGCAATAATTGTATTTTATTTACTCAAGCTAAACATTTGAAAGCATGCATGCGTAGTCGGCAGTGACTGAGCGTGCAGAGGAGTGTGCCGCTATTTGTCAGCTTCCAGAAGGTGCCGGGTTCGAATCGTACCAAATTTTAAGCAAATCGGACCATAATAAAAGTTTTCGAGTAGATCGGTCCCTGGTCCAATTCTCAGGAAAAATTGGTCATATATGCTAATATATGCTAAAAAGCTACCTACCTACCGAATTTTAAGCAAATAGGACCGTAAATACGATTTTTTCGAATAGATCGTTCCCTGGACCACTTCCCGGAAAAAATGGATCATATATACTAATATATGCTAAAAAGCTACTTACGTACCAAATTTTAAGCAAATCGGACCATAATTAGATTTTTTCGAATAGACCGTTCCCTGGTCCACCTACCCGAAAAAAGTAAATTTTTTTTAGCCTAAAACATGGTGGTTACCAAAAGCTATTTATGTACAAAATTTCATGAAAATCGGACCAGCCGTTCACGAGATTACCTGTTACAAAAAAAAGGGACTTCTCTATATAATTAGTAATAGATAATCAAAATTCCGAATAAGTTAAGTTACTTAATTACATCCCTCATTTAACAAACATTATAACCAAAAAAATAACTATTTATGTAATACACACAAATATATACTGCTTTAATAAACCCAGAGCATAACTTTTTATCTTGTGCTTTTTTACAAAATAGTATAAATTATTTTATTACATGGGACTCTGTAAATGGACCTTGCGCCGAATTCCCAACACGAAACTTACTTAAAGTACAATTATATCACAAAACATTTTAATTCAGACTTCATAAAAATCACTAGAACCTATATTTGCGTGAAAAATAAATTAGGGTTCAAGCAGGTTGGATGCTTGTAGGTCTTATAGCTTCGATTGGTCACTCCGCTGTGAATCAAGTTAGATGCGTGTAATTCAACGTTATTCGACAAGTCGATCCCAATCGCCCCTCCCCAAATAAAATCCTGTATCCGCCACTGGTTTTCGGATACGGAAAATTGAACTAAACTGCACTGTCGGCAAAATTTACGTTTCTTTGCTGGCTGGGTGTTTATCCGTACAAATCGCGTGCTGTGGTGTTGATGGATATTACACATTTGAAAGCAAATTTACAGCGTGGCGATGTATAACTGTTACCCCGGTTTTTTGAGAAATAAAATAGACCCTCTATTATAGATTTTGCGAAAAAATTATTTTATTAATAATTTTCCACAGATTTTACTTTAGTTGTGTTAATTACTTTTTAAATTTTAATCCTTATTTACATTTGCCAGCAGTTGAAACAACATTAGTGACTGTACTGTGCTCCTACTTTCTAGAGAGTTCTGTCTAATTGAAGAGCAAACCGAATAAATTTCTTTTGAACTTTTTCGATTCTACTGGCATGACAACTATGAATAGGGTTCCAAATAATCGAGGAATATTCTAATTTGGAGCGAACCAACGAATTGAGAAGGATCTTCCTGGTATAGGGGTCTCTGAAATCTTTAGCATATCTGCGAATAAAAGCTAGGTTACTATAAGCCCTCGGAAGCAAATAACAACATGATTTACAAACGTAAATCGATGATCAAAAACAACCCCAAGTCATTAAAGTCTTTAACTATGTCAAGCTGATTATTTAGGATACTATGAGATGAAGAAATGGACTCTGCGAAAGCTTTCGGGAAATCCGCGTAGATGGTGTCTACCTGAGATCCACCTTTAAACGCTGAAATACAAAATTCGGAGAAAGTCATTAAATTAGTAACTGTGGAGCGGCCACTCACGAAACAATGTTGATTGGGTACTACCAGGCTCTTCATGCCAAATTAATGTTTTTCTTTAACCACATTTTCAGAGATTTTCGAACAAATCGTTATTTTAGAAATAGGCCTATAGTTTGTAACATCATTCCTACTACCCGACGGAGTGATAGAGGCGATCTTCCACTGTTTGATAAAGAAACCAGTAGAAAGAGAAAGATTGAAAATGATACATAGTGGTACACAAATCGAAGAGCTACACTGTTTTACAAAATGGGCGCAGAGGCCATCAATATCACATTTCAAAGAGGAATCAAGATTGAAGATAGCAATCATAATGTCAGATTATGCTACGCAGAGTGAACCAAAATCTAAGCAATGTGATGCCCCGTGACAAACGGACCCATTAGCAGTTTCTTCATCTAGGGTAAAATTAGATTTAAAAGACTCAGCAAAAAATTGCACTGTATTAGCCATTGTGAGCTTGTGCCATTGAAATTCATACAGGTAGGTTCTATTAGAGCATCCCCTTTTAGACCGAATGAAATTCCAAAAGGCCTTGGGATTTTCTTTTAATTCATATTCAAATCTGCATATATATGTATTATAGAGGAATTTGTTAAGGATATTAAATTTTTTCATGAAATGGAGATATTTGTCCTTTAGATTAATATCGTCATTACTAGATTTGTATAATTTGTGATACGTTTTTCTTTTGTTTTTAAGTTTCTTAAGATTGCTCGTATACCAAGGCAGTCGGCGAATCTTACTGCCCGTCTCCACAGGATAAAGTTTATATCTTGATACATATGTTAGAATATAAATAGCCAGTGGAGACCACTCATTGCTCTTCAAGAGCAATATACAGTGAAACCTCTCCTAACGGACCCCTCAATTAGACGGACATCTCCCTTGGGCGGACATTTTTCCTATACCAAGTGTTAAGTATAAATTTCGGAACAAATTACTCTCTCTTAAGCGGACACTCTCTTGGCCGGACGCGTACAGTTATTTTGCATAAAATTTACACAAAAACCTCTATTGAGCCGACGCGAACCTCGTATCAACGGACAGTAAGATTTCTTTTCATACTCATCATTTCTTTCAACTCCTCTTCGGCGGACTACTAAATGGAAAATGGGGACTTCCCGCATAAGATGTGATTTTTATGCACACATTGGCGCATATTCATAGTCATATTTAGCACTCAACTAAGTCGAAACTATTCTAAGTCACAACTAAAGCTATTCATAGTCGCCTTAGTTTCGACTTTTCTGGCTAAGTACCAACTTAAAATTTAGTTTCGGCTGCAGCTGCAACTAAGTCGTAACTAGGAAGAAGTATTTTATCAAATTAAGGGAAAACAGACGAAATATATAAAAATTAAGTTGGTAGAGGGTGATTTTGATAATATTGAATAATCTTCTATTAAAATTTACAAAGATCGATCCATTTTAATCGGAAGATGAAATTAAATGCGTATTACAATTCGAATAAAGCTACATCACAATTTTATAATTGGAATAATTTAGATAAATTCTCAAATAATAAGTCAGTTTCACGCTAGTTCTTTTAAAGTAAATTTGTGCATAACATTTAGATATCTACTATTTGTATGTTTCACAGCATGCTTTCGATAAACATCGACTTCACATCACTGCGGTTGTTCTGGCTATTTCACACAATTAACAAGAAAATGATACCTTATTCTTTTGCATAATCATGCAATGAAAATAAAAATTACATAAACGGATGATCAAACTTGACATTATTTAATAAAAATGTAATTTTTCCAAAATATCGTAAAGAAAAATCGATACATTTTCACACTCGTTTTGCTATATCGTAAACTAAGTCGAAACTACTTAGTAGAAGTCTGAAATGCGACTATGAATAGAGGTAAATTTTAAGTTGGTACTTAAATTTAAGTTGCAACTTTGTTAGTTTCGACTTAGTTGCTGGACTATGAATACGCGCCATTTAGTTTGGTTTGCGCAGTGGTTTAAGTTCGTTATTTGAATTATCAGAAACCCTTGGAGAAGCCAATTCCAATTGTGATGAATTTATGACAATAGATAATAATAAATATATGGACCGAAAATTTAGATTTCTGGTTGGATTTCGTTACTGATAAAAACATGAAAACTATGGATGAAAAAGGTACTGACACTGAAAAAAATTAAAAATAAGACTTACGTCAATCGACAATTTCCAGTTTTTTTATGTAATGAATCTATGGTTTTATGTAGTTTATGGACTGAAATGTAATATTTATTTTTATTTTGTTATTACTTGATATGTACTTACGCACATAAATGAAATAAGCACTTTTGAAAAAATACATGCACATTTTTGTTTGAACGATGTAATATCAATATCTTTTATTCAAATAAGAAATAGTGACTATTCAATTAATTAAAACATTAAAAAGTTCTAAAATAAGCTTCCCTTCCATTGAGCGGACACCGCTCTTGGGCGGACAAAAAATTACTGACGGTGAGTGTCCGCCCAAGGTAGGTTTCACTGTATATCAGAGCTTATATCTTGCAATTTGGTAGTTTGACAGCTACATTTTCATTTGCACGAAAACTTCGTGGCTGCAACATCATTAATATTTTAATATAAAAGCAAAAATTGAGCTGTTTCCTGTTAAAATATTTTTAATTATGTACTTGGATGTAAAATAGCCTATTTTCTAAATTTTTTAAGCGATTAAATCCGCCAAAAATACGTTTTCGAAGCTTTCTTATGCTTATATCAAGATATGTATAAAAAGCCCACACAAGTATTGCCACTGATATAACTTATATCTAGCGACCAAAATGACAGCTGGGTAGCAATAAATTTTATCCTGTGGAGACGACCAGTTAGGCGGGATCAACGAAAGCTTAAGAATGAAAAGGTCGGTTAGCTTGCGCAGGAAGATGTCAAAACATTCACTCACATCAAGCGACTTAAGGAGAGTACTCGAAAGTTGAAGGCAGTACGCACGGGACATGATGTTTGTCGGTGGTGCTTATCGGAAAATTCACACATTCTAAAGGATTGGATATTAAATTTTCATCAGCAAAAACAAGATTGAGTAGTTTAAATAGCTTTTTACTTAGATTATTTATTTGTGAGAAATTTAACCCTCTATCGTTTAAGGCTGCCTCAAGGCTGCTATGCTATTAGGTTGAAATACCCAACAAATATGATGCTTTTCTTGCTGTTTTTGCTCTGTTTGCTGCAGTTGGTATTCGAAATTAGGCTTTGCTTCTGTTTTTTATTTAGTTTAGTGCTAGAAGTCGGCGAATGATCACTCAAAATTGTCGCGGAAAAAGTGTCTTCCATTTAAATATTTAAATTGTGTCACTTCTGATTATTTGATTCAAAGCAGAAATCGGTGAGTTAGTGTGATATTTTACTTCAATAATAATATAAAGTTACTGTAAAACAAGAAGTTGGATAAGCTCTTCGAGCGAAAATTGAATAGCGGCCTCAGGGCAGCTATGCCCGGTTGTGCGAAGTTTTGTATGTGCATACATACATGCATATGTCACTAATTACGTTGTATACTTTCTTTAAAAATGGAAATTAAGTGTTTATATCGGCAATATAAGAAAATTTATTTATCTGATATGTCAGATGAGCAGTTGGAAGAGTTAATGGAATCGGTGGACACTGATGAAGAGGTAGATTTTAGCAGTGAAGATGACTTACAAGATCCCGATTATATTGTAGATGACAAAGATGACCAATGCATTTCTCGGTGCGTTCGGGAAATGATCGATGCTGAATCAAGTGACATTTTTCTTGAAAAAATTAATACGTCGTTGAATATTAGTTCAATAGATAACGGACCGTCAACATCGGCACGCACTTCAGAAGTTATGGGAACATCTACATCGACACCGGTGGTATCAACTAGGGATGTTGCGAATGTGGAGTTTTAGACATCCGCGGATGCGAATGCGGATGCGGATGTTTAAAAGCTAACATCCGCGGATTTAGGTAAATTAAAAATGGGAAGGTTAATAATTTTTAATAATCTGCCTTATCCTGAGTTTTTCCCGAAAAAAATTCACCCGAAAATTTGTATTCCGCCCATAATAAATATGTACATGAAAACCAAAAGTGAAAAGTGAAAATTAAACTCATGATAAGACTGATGTTTTTTTAGTACTTGTATTTTTAATGCTTTCTTCTGTGACTGGGTAGATATACGTCTGTGCACTTGCACAATATTCTAGGGACCGAAAATAACAGCTATTTTTTTCCTAGTTAAATTTGGCCTAATATTTTTTATTCCGAAATAACCGTCCTATCCGGATAGTAAAGAAACCGCTTATCAAAATTAAACAAATTTGGTATCATATGAAAGAGGACTGAAAAAGCTTTTAAACAGAAATAACGCATGAACGTTACCACCTCTATTTATATTTTTTTATAACTTAATACTAAAGAAATTCATGTAAATACATACCTGACCCAATAGTTGTTCTATGGTAATTAATTAACATTTTTTATTGAAATATTTTTCAATGTGTGGCTTTCCTCTTTTAGACATTTCAGTTTTAAAGCTATTTAAGTCCTCTTTCATTGGATACCAATTTTGTTTAATTTGGATAAGCGGTTTGCTTATTATCTGGAAAGTACTTTTATTTCGGAATAAAACATATTTGGTCAAGTTTAACTCGTAAAAGAATAACTGTAATTTTCGGTTTCTTAAATATTCGCATTCGCAAAAGATCCGCATTGATTTTTGCGAATGCGAAAGCGAATGCGAATGTTAAAAATAATGCGGAAGCTCCGTGAAGACTTCAATTTTTAAACCGCAAAAGCTCGATCACCCCTACCTTCGGTAGAAGAGACAGGTCCTTCGGTAGTGCCTTATGCGGGTGGCTTCACTGGTACAGGTGGGAACTAGCATTGGGAATTTATCTTGTAGCTCAAAATAAAAGTTTTTATTTTTTAGCCAGACTCCAAAGAGTTTTCAAAGGTTATATGGAAACATGATGAGATAAATTTGCATGTAAACGAGGTGGCTTTTCGAGTGTTTCCTCGCCTTCAATGGGTGCATAATAATGGACGACGAAACCTATGTCAAACTTGATCTGGAGCAACTCCCAGGCCAGATATTTTATGCTTCAAATAAGCGTGGTGTTCCTTCCAAATTTAAATATAAAAAGGTTGATAAATTTGCAAAGAAGATGATGATTTGGCAAGCAATATGCAGTTGTGGCCTTAAAAGTCCGGCGTACGTGACATCCACAACAATGACCTCTGAATTATATATGAAAGAGTGTCTAGAGAAGCGCTTATTGCCTTTTATACGTCATCACTAGGGAAGACAAAACTATACAAATGCATATCGCATATGCAAATGCATATTATGACACAAATGCATATTTTTGCGAAAAACCAAAAAAAATGCATAAAAATTATTATTTTGGTAATAAGTTAATTAATTTTCGCATAATTTCATCTGACAATAAATTTGCGGAGATAGCCAGGGTTGCTGACAAGGTTTGTTTAATTGACAAAAAGAAAAAGATGACAAACAACGGAAAGTCCCGTTATTTTCTAGTAAACGATTTTAATACACTCGTAAAAATATTTCGGCTGTTGTTTTCCAATAGTGAAGTTTCGCGCTGAACCTGTTCTGGTTGTTGAAAAATTCAATAAAAATGTTTAGTTTTCAGTGAAAGCTGTTTAACAGTTTCACAGTGTGTTGCGAACAGACCAGGGAGGGAGTTTTATTCTGCATCTATTATAACTGCTCAATATCAACAACAAAAATATTTTGTGTGAAGCAACACTTCAATAAAATGTTGCAATATTTTCACCTGGAGAATCGTCATCTTTTCATTCTGTCCAACAAAGTCTTGTGACGTAGAGCGTTCATTTTCAACACATATATGTATGAAAGGTGTATTAAACAACTCAGGTCGGCTCTCTTTTTTTGAGGTTATGCCAAAAAATTTAAACAACCGATTCAAAATTCATAACAAAATTTTTCTATTTGACTATAGGACGGCTCTTCTGAGAGCAATGTCAAATTCAATCACACTTTGTTAAATACATTTTGTATATGTTAATCAAAAGTAGCTATCGCTCCTACCATTTTTTCAAATTATTGTTGCTTTTCCACAATAAGTTTTTCATTAAAAACGGCCTCAAATAACAAAAGCAAATAACTTAAAGACGAGCACACCTAAAAGTTAAACATTCTAAAAATAGAATTATTAACAAAAACTAACAAAACCAACAACCACATGATCAAGTATGAATTGCAGCGGAATAGCTCCGCTTGATTGTGTTGGCTTAACAAATGAAAAAATGGGAAAAGCAACGATAATTTACAAGGCGAACTTAGCACAGTGCGTAGGCAACTGGCTGAGTCAGTGGTGTTGTCGGTTCGAATCCTACTGAAAGAAGTATAATGAGGAAATGTGGTGATTTCCGAAATAACTATTACTTCTACCATTTTTTCAAATTATTGTTGCTTTTCCACAATAAGTTTTTCATTAAAGACGGCATCAAGCTCAATAAAAATTGGTGAATATAATTGTTATATGGCCATAAAATAACAAAAGCAAATAACTTAAGGACGAGCACACCTAAAAGTTAAACATTCTAAAAATATAATTATTAACAAAACCCAACAAAACCAACAACATGATCAAGTATAAATTGCAGCGGAATAGCTGCGCTTGATTATGTTGGCTTAAAATATTAAAAAGTGACTTTTCATAAACCGGCATCCATCCTCTTTCGTTTAGGGGGTGTTTGGGGGCCACACTAGAGGTTTACGCCGACAGGCTTTGCGGCGGCGGCGTGTTCAACTTCAAAAAGAATCGGCGGCGGCGGCGACGCCGGCGCGTCTGGAAACGCCGGCGCTACTGCCCATAAGGTAGAGTCCAAAGAGCCATGAGGCTTCTAATCTTATCATGTCATCAGATTATAATTCTATTTAATTCATTCATTGAATTCAAATGTTGAGTGACTGCTGCTGATGGATGGGCGAACAGAAGAAAGTCTATATAGTATATACATTAGGTTTCCCATTGAAAATGATTTTTTTTGAAAATTTAAAGACCCTACCCCCTAATTTGATTCGTTTTTATGAGAAATATTATTGCCTATTTTTATAGATTTTTTAAAGGCCATTTAGAGGTCGCGGCCTGTCGATTTAGGTCAGAAAATACGATTTTCTAGATTCATGAGTTTTTGAGAGACTATTTTTGCTTGAATTTCAATGAATTTTTTAAATTTTGACCATCGATAATTTCCACAATTTGAAAATATGTAGTACTAAGGTACAAAAAAACGATTTTCGATGGGCACCCTAATATACATACATCTCTATGTACTCTAAAAATGCGTATGTACTATTTCAATTTAAAGAAATAAAAAAATTTAAAGGTTAAGTTATTGGGGTAATTTATGTCGCTATCAATAAAGTTTTGCAATAAGCTTTCAACCGTTATGTTAAATTACGGAGTTCTTACGAATTTTTGCGGGTTATATATTGAAAATAAGGTTGGCCTACTTTTTTCCAAAAGTTTAACCCATCAACTCCCACCACAACGGGCCTTTTTGACCCACTGTTTGAAAAATGGCTTATAAATAGTTAAATTTCCAATAATATATTAAGTGCCAAATTTTTCTAAGGAGAACAGAATGTAATGCAAAATAATAGTAATTTTTACCAAAAAGGGGGACTTCAACTCTGTGTAGAAAATATTGCTGTGCGCGGGAGCAAAACCTTCCTGGAGTTTGACCACTACTTAGGAAAAAAACTTTTCTACCCTATTCGACCCTAATTTAACTGTAATAAACGCTGTCGATCGAAAAACATGTTACCTATATATTTTTCTGAGTTACGCTTTTTTTTTAAATGTTCAGTGGCCCAAATTATGACAAAAAAACATCTTTTAAAAATGTAATTTTCATTTCGTAAAATAGTGCTTTTATACGAGTAGTATTTAGTTCCTTCAAACGATGTATTTCAATGTGCATACAACATGAAAATTTTGTACAAAATTCCCTAGGCGCCGAACGCCGCCGCCGCCGCCGCCGCGCCGATATTTTCGTAACTCGGCGGCGGCGCGTGAGAAATGACAAAAAACGGCGGCGGCGGCGGCGTGGCCCGGCGGCGTATACCTCTAGGCCACACCCCCTAATTTTTTATCAAAGGCATTTATTATGGTCTCAATCCCAAACTTTTGACCAGCACAGAGTCATAGGCTTTGCAAAGCTTTTCGGGTATCTTCATGCACCCCGCAAACATGTAGCCAATATGGCGGTTCGAGTTGAACAAATTCACATCGTATTCCGAGATGGGGCCAACAAAGCAACCACTTTTCATTGAAAAGTTTTCTTACAGAGCCCAAAACATGGCACCATATAAATATTGCAAATGTTATAACGGAATTAATTGTAGCTTTTTTGTAGAAAAATTGTTGTGGAAAGAAACAAATTGTAGCTCTCGTTTTTTAGGAAAAACTGGTATGTAGTGCTAACTTGACACCATACACCTAGTCGATAGAATTGAGATATCCAATATGTTACTATGCCATTAATTGTTGCTTTTGACCTAAAAATTTGTTGTGAAAATAAAAAATTTTTAGCTCTCGTTTTTTTCTGGAAAAAATTGAGTGGACTGTTTTTCGAACAAAATTTAGTATGTAGTGCTAACTTGACACCATGCACCATTGACGACAGAATTGAGATATTGAAAATGTTACAACGGCATTAATTGTAGCTTTTTTGTTGTAAATTTGTTGTGGANACTTGTTGTGGAAAAAAAATTTCAGCTTTCGTTTTTTAAGAAAAAATGGTATGTAGTGCTAACTTGGCACCATAAACCTAGTCGATATAATTGTAGCTTTTGACTTAGAGCTTTGTTGTGGAAAGAAGAAATTTGTAGCTTTTGTTTTTTTAAGATATAATGGTATGTAAAGCTAACTTGATACCATACACCTACAGGCCTATTCTGTGTTGGTAACAAAAATTTTGTTACCGGTAAATAAAGTTCCTCGTAATTTTTAAACCGCATTCTGCGCATTGGTAAATTTTGTTACCATCTCATTAGCAGGTAACAAAAGATTGCCCCGTGAACTATGCAAGTATGCCTTTTCCAAGTTGGATAAGGAAGCAAAGCGAATGGGTCTGGTGGTAAACGAGGACAAGACGAAGTATCTCCTGTCATCAAACACTGTTGACAGTTACAATTTCGAGAAAGTAGAGAATTTCGTTTACTTGGGAACCAGCATTAACAGCGATAATAATGTCAGCATGGAAATCCAACGCAGAGTCACCCTTTCCAGCAAGTGCTACTTTGGACTGACTAGGCAATTCAGGAGTAAAGTCCTCTCTCGGCGTACGAAAACCACACTCTATAAGTCTCTAAGTATTAAAATACAGCAGCTCTGCTGGCTTGGCCATGTCGTTCGAATGGACACCGACGCTCCAGCTCTGAAAGTATTCAACTCGGAATCCGCTGGTGGTAGCAGAGGAAGAGGCAGGCCCCCACGTAGGCGGTTACAGCGCCAAATAAGAAGAAGAAGAAGTATGCAACACCAGAATTTATACAAAGTTTCATAACTGAATTGCTGAATGGATTAAATTGTTATCAAGGTACTTCGAATTGCGGTTACAAGAATTGGTGTTGTTTTTAGGTAACAAAATTTTCCAGTGTCAAAATGTTCGGTAACAGGCCTGCCAGTCGATATTATGAGGGCTGATAATTTCACCGGGTAATGACGGTAGACCGCCGCTGTGGTGTAGTGGTAAGCAGTGCGCGCTTTCACTCATCAGCACCTGGGTTCAAACCCTGGTCAAAGCAACATCGCAAAAAATATAGAAAAAGGTTTTTTCTTAACAGCGGTCGTCCCTCGGCAGGCAATGGCAAACCTCCGAGTGTATTTCTGCCATGAAAAACAGCTTCTCATAAAAATACAATCGCCGTTCGGAGTCGGCGTAAAACTGTAGGTCCCTCCGCTTTGTGTGACAACATCAAGGCGCACACCATAAATCGGAGGAGAAGCTCGGCCAAACACTAAAAGCTCAGTTAGTCTAGACTTAATTTCCGTAACTTAACTTAATTTAATATTTTGGCCAACCTGTTATATGAGCAACTGTGTTGGCGGTTAGTTAAAACTTAAATTACCGTAAGAAACTTAAGAACCTGTAGATTTTAGGTTCTTAAGTTACGGCCTTTGGGAAATTGAGAGCGGTGAGAAAATCAGGCTTGCCAGACTCTCGTTTTTGTATTTCTTAAAAATAAATGAAAGCAAACATTTTTGTTTGCATGATTTTTTTTGATGTGGCATTTTAGGCGGCGAACTGTTATACAGCTGAAAGAGAAAATACAAAAACAAAATATTTCCGCTCTTGGCTTAAGTTAACGTGTTGAGTAATCACTGATGATTTCTTACGGTAAATTAATTTAAGTAAAGTCTAGACTAACTGAGCTTTAACATTTGTGTAAGCGCCAATCTATTATTATTATTAATGACGGTAGACCGGGTACCCGGGCAGTATAGTAATTATCCGTGTACCCGGGCCTCCGAAAAAATTTGGCGAAGTGAAAATTAAGCGCATTTACGATTATATACCCCAAACGAACGTACATACCCAGCAAACATAGTTTCAAACGTTTGAGAAAAATGTATTCTCAATGTGATATCAAATGTTTTTCTCAAATGAAATTCATTTGAGGTTGATTTGAAGAAGGATGTCAAGTGTCAAACGATATAAAACTGCGCAGTTAAATCAAAAATTGTAAGAATAAAATTAAGATCAATTGCAAAAAGACAATGAATAAAAATAATATGAAATATATATGAGGAGGCCTCTACGTCTTCTAGTAGCGTTGAATGGCTGACGGTGTCGAACGCCTTGGACAGGGCTTCGGTTAAGGCCACGAGTTATCTGGGTATTTATGGCGTTAAGTGCTGTGCACTTTACGGAACCCATGCTGATGCTTCGCTGGGGTCAGGTGGTAGGCAAAATATGGGAGTTGTTGTTGTTGTTGTAGCGCCTACAACAACCCCGCCCAGATCGGTTAGTCCCTCAGTCGTTGTCGTCAAGCTCCACTAACGGCAGCCCTAGGAAGCGTGCAGCCTCGACGGGGTCTGTCCACAGGGACAGGGGCGTTAGAGTGGTGGGGTTTAGAGGGGATTCGAAGAGATGCTGGGAGTCATGGGGCGACTCTCCGCATGCCGGGCATTCATTTGGAATATCTTCGCTTAATCTGCTCAGGTATGAGTTCAGCCTGCTGCAGTAACCAGAGCGTAGTTGGGCTATTGTGGTCCGAGTCTCCCGAGGCAGACGAAGTTCTGTCTCGTCCACGTCTGGTGGTTGTGTGCCCTGAACGGCATTCACAGGTCGGGAGTCTACATAATTCGAGACTGCCTCTCTGTGAATGCCGTTCAAGGCCTGTCGATAGGCTGTCGGGTCCAGAGGTTGTTTAATGAACACCTGGACTTCGTCCGTCAGTTCGTATAGATGCTTCTTGACGTGCCTGGGCGAAGGCTCTTCTGCAAGGAGTTGCCTGTTTGGATGGCCACATCTGTGGCTCCCAAGCAGGAACTGCCTGCAGAGCATTAAGTTATGCTCCTTAACTGGGAGCATGCGGGCCTCCTCGTGCAGGTGGTGTTGCGGCGACATCAGGAGGCATCCTGTCGCTGTCCTAAGTGTCATGTTCTGGCAGGTCTGCAGCTTCTCCACTGCGTCCTACTGGTCCCCGGTGACCACACTGGCGCAGCGTAGTTCAGAACCGGCCGGCTGTTGCGGCTTTGTACTTTGTTCGCAATTGCGGTTGTATGCGCCGAGAAGGAGAGCAGACTATCGAATGTTACTCCGAGTATCTTCGGGTTGTTCACCGTCGGAATTGGTGTATCATCGACGTGAATTCCCAGTTGGGGTCTGACCTCCTTCGTCCAGGTGGTAAAAACTGTGGCAGAGGATTTTGTAGGGGAGAGGGTTAGGCTCCGTGCAGTGAGGAAGCGAGAAAGCTCGGCAAGATAACCGTTTACTTTCGAGCACAAGTCATCAATTCCATTCCCTGACGCCATGATCGAGCAATCTTCGGCATAAGAGACAATCGAGACTCCCTCTGGTGGTTGAGGGAGCTTTGAAATATAAAAATTGAACAGTAATGGGGAAAGGACACCACCCTGTGGAACCCCCTGTTTTATTTTCCTCGGTTTGCTCGATTTGTCTTTAAAAGTTACTGACGACTGACGACCACTCAGATAATTCGCCGACCACCGTTTGAGTCCATGTGGAAGGGAGGAGACCTCTATGTTAGCTAGTAGCGTTGAATGGCTGACAGTGTCGAACGCCTTAGACAGGTCCAGCGCTACTATAATGGTTCTCTCACAGGGGCGCTTTCGGTTTAGGCCACGAGTTATCTGGGTATTTATGGCGTTAAGTGCTGTTGTTGTACTGTACACTTTAGGGAACCCATGCTGATACTTCCCTGGGGTCAGGTGGTTTGTAAAATACGGAAGTAGCAAGGCCTCTAGTGTCTTCGCTATCGGGGAAAAAAGGGTTATCGGACGATAAGACTATCCTTTGTTGGCTGGTTTCCCCGGTTTGAGCAGTCGGACCACTCTCCCATTTTCCAGATGTCTGGAATGACGAGAGTGGCCTTTGACAAATTGAGGACCTCCGTTAGGTACGCTACTCCCGTAGGGCCCAAATTTTTCAGCATCAACAAGATATTCCGTCGGGTCCAATGGCTTTGGAGGCTTTCGCCTTCCCGATGGCTACCCTTACCTCACCGCTGGTGAAAACAAGAGGCGCACTTGGTTTTGACAGTTTGTGCAGCCTTCTGGTCACTCGACGTTTGGTTTTATCCACCGGAGGATGCAGGATGAACTGCCGGCTAAAATAGCTCGCGCATCGCTCCGGGTCCGACGAAGCTTGTTCACCAAAGTCTATTTCAACTCTATCGTCACGCTTCGTCGGGTTGGACAATGACCTCACGGTTGACCAAAGTTTACTCACACCAGAGGCGAAGTTGCAGTTCTTCAGATGCTCTTCCCATTTCTTCCGCTTATGTACGTTCACAAGTTGCCGAATCTCCGAGTTGAGTTCCTAATGCGGGGATTTCCGGGATCGGCCTGACGAAGGTTGTCGCGCTCATCGGCTAGGACAGCCGCTTCTGCAGGAAAATTCGGACGAGGGTCCGAGATGCATCCCGCTGGGATGAAGCGGGCTGCAGCAGCAGTGACAACCCTGCGAAAATTACGTTCACCTACGTGAATGGGTAGTGTATGGGTATGGATATGGGTATGGGTATGGGTAGTGCAGTGAAGGCGCTTTCAGTAACATCCGCGAAGCCTTTCCAATCAGCTTTAGAAAAGTTGGCATAGGTCCGGTGATCCGCGGAAGCAAAGTCGGCTGGTTTATCAATGATGATTATGGGCAAATGGTCTGATGCTAAAGTCAGCATAGGTAGCCATGATACGCTGTTGATCAGGCCAGCGCTGACTATTGTTAGGTCTAGCGAGCTGCAGCAACTGCCCATAATCCTGGTGGGTGCGTCGTCGTTCATTGTGCAGAATGTCGAATTGTCTATCTGTTCAGCCAATTGTGTTCCCCTACGATCGTTTGACAGGCTTGAATGCCAACGATCGTGGTGCGCATTGAAGTCACCAACTACCATACGGTTTTCACCTATGAGGAGCGCACCTATTTCACGGTGATATCCTGCCGGGCAGCTGGCGGCAGGGGGTATGTATATATTAAATATTTCGAGCTCGACATCGCAACAGTGTTAAATTGCCGTGCAGCTTCGTCTCTTCCATGAAGACCATTATCTCCTCGATCTTGCTCTGAAGTCCGTTATAGTTGAATTGTAAAATCTTCGTGTGCCTAGGGAGACTTATTGGAATGTCGGGTGTTAGTGATGTGTGTTGCCGTGCCGCCACATGCTGTGCTTGCTGCCGCTGAGGCTGTTGCCCTGTGGTGTTAGTGGTCGGCGTCGCAGCTGGGGGTTGCGACCGAGCAGCACAGCACGGGCCCCCATAATCCCCCGTCCAATGTCGCGTGGTGCGCAGTCTTGAGCATGCCCTAAAGTGACACCAGCCAAGGCAGGGGTTGCACTTGACTGATGTCACATTATGGAATATCCTGCACTGGCATACCGTGCAGATTGTCGGAGGAACTAGGAGTTATTGGCGGTGGCGTGTGGGTGGTGGTGCAGTTGTATCTGTAGTGTGATATGTTGTATCTGTGGTATTGTCTATTGTTGTTGTTGTTGTTGTTGTTGTTGTAGCGGCTACTATATTGAGTTGTGGTGCGGTTGTGTTTGTGTTGAGTTACTCAGGAGCCACGTACGCAGTGGTCCATTGCCTGTGAGACGTGATGCCTGAGCAAAGTCGGAGGTGGCTCCACCCATATCATGTATTATATCTAAAGGCGGTGGAGTTGTGGTGTAATCGTCTCTGGCACACGCGGCAGGTATATGTTTCTGGCCCAGGGTTTGACTCAATGCCAAACAGACAAATGATTCGCATTCGCACAAACACAGCGTAAGTAATACACAGGGGTGATTGCCTATCGCATCGCATTTCTCTGTCGTATCGCATTACAGAGAAACCCCCCTGAGCAGAAGTATGCGTTGAAGAAGTAGCCCTATGGACGAACAGCTTTTGAGGGATTTCGCCGAGCTAAATGGGGTTAGATCGCCGAAACAAGAGCCCTTGGTCGGGTAAAACCCGAGTCATTCCTTTACGTAGAACCGGCTGTCGCGGGAATGCAAGGCCTCTGTTTGTTGGCTGGTTTTCCCGGTATGAGCAGTGGAACCTCTCCCCCATCTTCCCGATGTCTGGAATGGCTAGAGTGGCCATTGACAGGTTGAGAACCTTGGCTAAATAGTCTACTCCCGCAGGACCCAAGTTTTTCAGCATCAACATGCATATTCCGTCGGATCCCATGGCTTTGAAGGCTTTCGCCTTCCCGATGGGTACCTGAACTTCGCCGCTAGTGAAAACAAAAGGCACACTTGTTGTTGGCAATTTGTGCAGCCTTCTGGTCACTCGACGCTTGGCTTTGTCCGCTGGAGGATGCAGAATGAATTGCAGGCTAGAATAGCTAGCGCATCGCTCCGGATCCGATGAAGCAAGGTCGCCAAAATCTATTTCGACTCTGTCGTCAATTCAATGCTGCTGGAGTGACAGTCCTTGGCCAAATATAAATCTGGGTCGTTCCGGTTACGTAGACCCGACTGTCGTGGGAACGAAGCAATGTATGTAGTTTATGTTGCTTTTTTAATGAAAATTTTGCAAATAATAAGAAAAACACCAACAGTTTAAGTGTACATGTAAAAATAACAGAATGAGGAATTTTTTTTTGACCAATAACCAAACATCTTACAGTGTCCTGAATGAATAGCTATAGGCTTATGCAAACTATTCTAAAGAACTTAGTCAGCACGATTTTCAATATTTTGGCAAAAGTTCTCACCCTGGTATAAAAAAGAAGGTTGTTGTTGTTGTAGCAGCATACAAGTTCCCCAAAAAGTTTTTGGGGAGTGTTGCTGGAGTGACAGCCCTTGACGAAATGTACATCTGGGTCGTTCCGGTTACGAAGACCCGTCTGTCGTGGGAATACAAAAAAAAAAGAAGGGAGTTGCCCTTAATGACATTAGCAGCCATGTTAGCCATTTGACTTTTGCTGAGATTATGACATTTCCATCAAAATCAAGCTACCAGATTGAAAATTATAAAAAAAATGTTTGAAAAGGATTTGATCGACAAAGGAAAAAATCAATTTTTTTTCAGTTTCGCATTTGAGAGCTGTAAAAATACCACTTGACGATATCGAGGTTGAAAGGCTGGAGAATTTTGTAGGTTACCTTCTGTTGAAAATGCGTTTGGCGCAATTCGGTTTCAGGACGAGTGAAGGGAAAGACATTTAAGGGATTCACAACGGTGTCGTAAGTGTCGTATTATTGTATGTCGTAAACTTTAAAAGCTTAAATAAATGTTTAAAGAACTTGAAACCTCAACCAACTATTTTTAACTCTGCGAAAATGCAAAATATGACTTTGATGAAACTTTGTGAACCCCCTTAATATATTCTTTAGGCGTTTAAAGTTTACGAGATACAACAATACGCCACTTACGACATAGTTGTGAATACCACAAATGATTTACTTTCGTTAATTGCATGACTGAAGGAGGTCTTTATAAACCAAGTGTTGATTTTTTGAATCTTTTGGTCCATTTGAACTCGAAATTTATTGAAATCAATGGTGAACAAGTAATTTTTAGCAAAAAAAAAACGGAATTAAAAATATATATATATATGTATAGATATTTCATGATCCAATGATCGGATCTAAACCAAATTAGTATGGGACCACCTCCTTGACACTACCTTTCTATTATCGAAATCGGTTGACGTGGTCCAAAGCAGGGTTGTTGCGAATATTCGCATTCGCATTCGCAGCCGCGGAGCTTCCGCATTAATTTTAACATTCGCATTCGCTTTCGCATTCGCAAAAATCAATGCGGATCTTTTGCGAATGCGAATATTGAAGGGACCGAAAATTAAAGTTATTCTTTCTACGACTTAAACTTGGCCAAATATTTTTTATTCCGAAACAAAAGTACTTTCCGGACAATAAACAAACCGCTTATCCAAATTAAACAAGTTTGGTATCCAATTCAAGAGGGTACCAAAGTGAAGTGTCTAAAAGAGCAAAGCCCCATATTGAAAAAAAAATCAATAAAAAATGTTAATTAATTACCATAGAACAAACATTGGGTCAGGTATGTATTTACATGAATTTATTTATTAAGTTATAAAAAAATATAAATAGAGGTGGTAACCTTCATTCGTTATTTCTGTTTAAAAGCTTAGCATATGATATCAAATTTGATTAATTTCGATAAGCGGTTTCTTTATTATACGGATAGGACGTTTATTTCGGAATAAAAACTATTAGGCCAAATTTAACTCGGAAAAAAATAACTGTTATTTTCGATCCCTGGAATATTGTGCAAGTGCACAGACGGTTATCTAACCAGTCACAGAAGAAAGCATTAAAAATGAGTTACAAAAACCAAAATCAAAGAACGCTGATGACGTGCCAAATTCCGAAACAACCAAAAGAATGAGAATAGAGAATTCTTTCGAAAAAACGGTGTTTAAACAACGATTGTGCCATGATGATAGATTGTGAAGATGAAAGTCAGGAGGATACATCCGACATTTGCAGCCCCGATGAAATTCTCAAAGAGTAATTATTGCACAGCAACAAAAATAAATAAATATAACTGAAAGCCCTCTCAACTGGTGCAAAGTCAAACGAAAAGAATTTACAATTTTGCCAAGTTTCAAGTTTGTTGCCTCGAGCGAGTAGTTATATAGTGGCGCAGGCTTGATTTATGACCCTTCAGAAAGATTTTATTATTTATTTATCAAGTACTAAAAAAACTCCAGTCTTATCATGAGTTTAATTTTCCCCGAACCGGTTCACTTTTCACTTTTGGTTTTCATGAACATATTTACTATGGGGGGAATACAAATTTTCGGGTGAATTGTTTTTCGTGCAAAACTCAGGATAAGGCAGATTATTAAAAATTATTAACGTTTCCATTTTTTATTTACCTAAATCACCTATTTACCCACCTAAATTATTTCTTAAAAATACATGACCTCTGCATTCGCTCAGCGGATGTCTAAAATTCCACATTCGCAACATCCCTAGTCCAAAGTTATGCGGTAACATACATAAAAAAAAAACATTCCGACGAACTGATAACCTCCTCCTTTTTTGGACGTCGGTTAAAAATTAGCAACAAGTCCAAATTTTTTAAAAAATGTATTGTACAATTCAAATGTGTCTATCGAGGCAAGAATTGTAAAGGGTTTTTTTTTTTATTTTAAATCTCAAGTTAAAAGAGAACAATACAAAATATGAAAATAAGAAGATGCGAAAAATTACATTTTAATGGGTTTCTTGGAATTTACCTAAAGAAAAACATAAAATACAAGTAATTTTTAGCAAAAAAAAACCGACTTAAAATATATATATATATGTATATATATTTCATGATTCAATGATCGGATCTAAACCAAATTTTATGTATGTTACCGCATAACTTTGGACCACGTCAACCGCTTTCGATAATTCTTTTTGCATCGGAAAGGTAGTGTCTCAGAGGTGGTCCCATACCTATCTGGTGTAGATCCGATCATGAAATATATATATACATATATATAAATATATATTTTTTTAAGTCGGTTTTTTTTTGGTAAAAACTACTTGTTTTCTTTTGTTTTATTAACTCCGTTAAATTAACTGATTTTATGAATTAATACATTTGTAATTTTTTATGGAATCGGCATCGGGCGAATCTTTCCCCATAAGCCGATTAATCGGCATCGGCATCGGTACCTAAAAAAAAGTAGAATCGGTCGGACTCTACTCACGGGCACTCGTATTAAACATTAAATAACTACACTTAGATCTCTTTTATGCGGTTTTTTATATGCGGAGTTGAATTTATGCGGTTTTTCAAATAATTTTTCGGTGTAGCGATTTAACTTGTTTGAGAGTTGGTTTTACTTTTTTTCCTGATAATTTATTTGTCTTAGTATTTTTACATAATTCATGTATTTATTGTGGTATTTTTTTGTTTTTGGTTAAAATACAGATAAAGTTTTACTTATTTAATTAATGTTATATTTTACATGGAATAATAAGTGTCGATATGAATAAATAAATAGTTGTGTTTTTCTTAGTATTGCCTCACCGGATTTTTTTATGCGGTTTTTTTTGGAATTTTTTCCATGAAGTAACTGGATTTATGTGTTTTTTGAAAATACTGGAACGCATCCCCTGTTTTTGTGTCAAAGTAAATAATTTTTTATGCGGATTTTTTGGGGAGTTCCGAAAAGAAGTTCCGCTCCACTTTTCCGGCAACACAGAAAGGAGAATTCTGCGTAGTAGGTGTTATAATCCCTAAGCTCGGCCAAAGGCCGCCTAGGCATAAAAAAGTTCTGCCCCACTTCTCCGGCAACACATAATCCACGTAATACACATATGCTCTTACCGTGGACATATTTTACGTAGTTGTCTGAAATTTTGTACGGATAGCAAGTCGTGTCGGAGCGAAACAAATTCTTTTAAAATATCAATAAAATAAACATTGTAAACGCAAAAAAAATTCTGATCTTTTACCGTGGATATACGGAAAGTTTTACCGTAGATCTACGGTATTTTTACCGTGGATCGACGGTAGTTTGCATTCCACCAGTTTTTCGTATTGCGAGTATTCATGTCACTAGATATTGTGCCGCTTTAATTCTTGCAACGCTTTCCCGAAATTCCTCTTTAGCTCCTTTACCAATGTCCCGCTCATGCATTCCCCAGTTTTTTGTATTGCGAGCGATTTGTTGTGATCTTCGATCTGATAATTTTGTAAACATTTAATAATAAATTTCTTTTCAATTCACACTTCAACTTACATATATTTTTTTGCGTTTAAACTTTTTATTTCATTGAATTACGATAAGATAACGCGGATTTCAGCATACCTATTTTGCGATTCGTAGCAAAATCGAATCTACGACAGATTACAGCATAGGGGTGATAAACTGATATCATGACCACCATGAGCATCAGGAATTACTATCTTTCCCTCAAAAATGATGATGTTATGGTCAGAACTAATAGCCCTATCGATCTTAATTAATCAGAGAAATGTACGTCTTCTGCACTCGTTCCCACGACAGTCGGGTCTACGTAACCGGAACGACCCAGATTTATATCTGGCCAAGGACTGTCACTCCAGCAACACTCCCCAAAAAGTCTTTGGGGAGTTTGTATGCTGTTACAACAACAACAACGTCTTCTGCACTTATTCCAAAAATTTAAGGAAACGCCCAAACGTAACGTTAAAATTTGCCAACATTGCGATTATTTAAATTTGAAATTTTAAGACTTTAACCTCGATATTTTCTTTATTTTCAGTCTCTACTTCTTTGGATTGTAAAACATCGGAAACCATACATGTTTTTCTGGTGATGGACTGATGCTTTGGCTTTATGAATTTCTGAACACAGCTTATATACATATATACACATACACACATATGGATGCATGAATTCCCTATATGTACAATTTTCCATAAGGCATATATCGTACCGTAGCATGACAAACTTTTTACATAAGGGAGCATTCAGAAATACATCAAGCGAAAGCATCAGTCTCTTTTATTAAACTATAGTTGATGAAAATGTTCAATTGGAACTTAATTCCATTAATAAGGCATTTGCAACAATTATAATTTAGAAATAAAAGGCGTGTCAAGTTAGCACTACACTTTTCGAAATTGGAAAAGTTAACTACGGCATTAATTGTATTGTTTTTGTTGTAAATTTGTTATGGAAAGAAAAAATTTGTAGCTCTCATTTTTTAAGAAAAAATGGTATGTAGTTCTAACTTGACACCATACACCTAGTCGATAGAACGGAGATATCCAATATGTTACTATGCCATGAATTGTAGCTTTTAACTTTAAAATTTGTTGTGAAAGGAAAAAATTTGTAGTTTTCGTTTTTCTGGGAAAGATTGAGTTGACCCACAACAAAAAAGCTACAATTAATTCAGCTGTAATCTTTTCAATCCGGCAGGTTCTGGAGTTCACTTCCGAGTGAATTTGAGGACAGTGCGCTTTGAATTCAAGTTGGTAGGGGTTGAGATTCACTCGTAAGTGAATTGCAGAACCTGCCCGAATATCTCAATTCTGTCGTCAATGATTCATGGTGTCAAGTTATCACTACATACTAAATTTGGTTCGAAAAAGGGTCAACTAAATTTTTTCCAGAAAAACGAAAGCTACAAATTTTTTCTTTTCAAAACAAGTTTTAAAGTTAAAAGCTACAATTAATGGCGTAGTAACATATTGGATATCTCCATTCTATCGACTAGGTGTATGGTGTCAAGTTAGCACTACATACCATTTTTTCTTAAAAAACGAGAGCTACAAATTTTTTTTTTCCACTATAAATTTACAAACAAAAACACTACAATTAATGCCGTAGTTAACTTTTCCAATTTCGAAAAATGTAGTGCTAACTTGACACACGCAAATAAAAGAGATAGATGCTTTGGCCTGATTCATTTCTAAACACACCCAAAATTGTTTTTAATTATTAATTTTTGATCTTCTGTATGTCTTAGCAACCCTTACCCAGACGGACGCAGTATGCAATTGAACTGCACTCCTCTTGGCTATTTGCACAACTGGAAGAAACACACACCCTTTATTCGTAGTTGGCTTGTGTAACTTTTTTTCGATTTTCCATGCGATTTATTAATAAACAGATGCCGAAAGAAGATTCTTCTTTGAGGAAATTTTTAATAACCTTTTGAATTTACAATTGAAATATATTTTGTACGCAAACTTGACTTCCGCACCACACTTTTCTTGAATAATATATGTATGTATGTAAGACACAGTGGTGGAAATTCGAGAAAATATTCCACTAACACTAGTTTTTCCTCAGATTATTTGGCGTTGCCTGCGCCGACGACTCTGAACCGTGTCAGAAAAAAACACTGCTATGCGAGCTTTGGTTTTATCAATAAAGAGATAACAAATATGTAGATTTTCACAAACAAATTGCTTTCCGTATGTTTACTATTTTCATAAGCTGCCCAATTGCGAAAACTCTGCGATACGAACGAATCATCAGAAATTTAACAAATGCAGCGCTTTTGCCAAGAACTTCTCTGCTTTGGCTGTCAATTCCCTGACAATTCTGAAGGTGTATGTGGTCAAAAGAGAGTGCTCAAAGTTATTTGAAAACTCTTTTAGTACAACTGACAGTTGAAAATTTATTGTGAACAGTTTACCAGGTTCTAGAGATGGGTAACACTGTGCTACGTTGCGTTAATGCAATAGCTACGTTATCGGTGAGTGTTGCCATGAAATCATTGTTTATTTCAGCAGCGCAGCGAAATGATTCAACATCTTATGCAGCGTTTTTGCTGCATTTAAAATGCAGCATTTAGCACTTTCGAACATATGTTTTCGAAGAGCGTTCATGCTATAGCATTTAGCAAATGTACATTTACGCGAGTTCAAAATCGTATGCTTTTGACAAACAGCCGTGTTCCAGTCTCTTATTTAGATCCGTATATATTACGATCAATTCTCACGCAGAAGAAAATCTACAAAAATCCTACTGAAAAGGAAAAAATAAAATTTAAACCAAAAATTCAATACAAAAACTTGAATTGTTATAACCATAACCAAACATTTGTTTGTGTATATATTCATTTGTCGGTGCTGTCAATTAAAATTTCCTCACTTAAATAGGAACCAAACCAAACAGAGTTGATCACAAATTGATCCAGATTTATATCAGCATCACATCGATGTTGAATTTGCTTAACTTTTCTTTATCCAAATATGTAATGTAAAATAAAAGAAATCTCGATCGGCGATCACTGAAACGCAGCTAGCAACTGTATNAGAGTTGATCACAAATTATTCCAGATTTCTATCAGCATCATATCGATGTTTAATTTGCGTAACTTTTCTTTATCCAAATAATGTAAAATAATAAATGAAATCTCGATCGGCGATCACTGAAACGCAGCTAGCGACTGTATACTCGAAAAAGCAATGTTGCCACTTCTTCTCATTAAACCATGTTCGAATCGTGGAAATTTTGGAAGATCACAGGGTTGCTTTTAGCATTTAGATTCTAAATGCAAAAATGGAGTTGCATTTAGTTGCATTTAGGTGACGAATTTTGTATGGATAAATGTACATTTAGAGTAGCATTTAGAGCTAAATGCGCTAAATGTGCTTTTACGCGTAAGCAAAAACAGCCCATTAAATGAAAATGTGGGCTTAATGCAGAATACCTACAATTCTCGAATTAAATAAATTTATATGGATATGGATAGAGATCATTTTTTTTTTTTTAAACAATTACTATCAAGACAAAATTCAAATTAAGCAATTTTTAATTTAATTTAATTGTAAAACAAACGAATGCATAGATTTCTTAAAATTTTACTTCATTTCTATCCTTTTAGCCATTTGCAAATACCTAACTCACTGTTTATTCGATGGTGAAAAATTCTTTTTTAATATTGCCTGATTATAAAAAGGCAGTAATATGACCATCGAAAAGGAAACTAAAGTTAAAAATGGCAACGTCTTGATTATAAAAAGGCAATAAGATGACCATCGAAAAGGAAAATGAACCTAAGAATGGCAGCGTCTTTCGCTTATTTGCAAATAGTACCACTAATCAAAACTTATTTTCGGGATTTCGTTTTTTGCAAATAAAAAATTAACTCAGCGTTTATACGGCAAAGTTTATCATTTTGCAAATTGTTATTTGCAAATAATGCGTGCGTATAGACGTAGTAATGCATACCTTAAGCTCGTCGGCGATTTCAAGCATCCGTTGTTGGTTACCCCAGCAACGAGTACATGTGTGAGTGTCGGGTTGAATGTCGGGTGCTTGAAGCTTGCCCGGCGACACTCAAGCATAAAGCGTCAACACCATTTGCAATAATAATAATAATAATAATAATAATAATAATTTGCTCATTTTACATATCACAACAAACTAACACACTAATGCTTGTCAACGCTNGCGTGCGTATAGACGTAGTAATGCATACCTTAAGCTCGTCGGCGATTTCAAGCATCCGTTGTTGGTTACCCCAGCA
>NW_016162763.1:26953-40823 GCF_001687245.7 Rhagoletis zephyria | reverse complement strand
ATTTCATAACGGCATCTCTGGTAAATTTTGGCCGTCGACCAGTGTTATTGATGTGTATACATTATAGTGATCCACGAAATCCTTTTGCTAATATTATTCAGTGCTCACGCAAACTTGTGTTCCTTTTGCTAAAAAATGAAAGTACATAACATGATTTTGAAAAAATAATAAAATTTAGAGGTCGCTCAAGTCCATTTTTGTTTTGCTTAAAATTACTCGTCCTTCAATCCGTGCGCACGCGAAATTCCTCTGGAAATTTAAGTTTTCTAAGATCCTATAATATGCTTTCGAGGCCGCTGAAAACGCTAGGAGAGTTATTTTTTCGATCCAGCTCTTACCTTTTTAGATAATACGAATAAATAATAAAAAAACCGAGAAAAACCCCGAAATTGAACTTTAAAATGTGAATATTTCTTAGAAAAAATTTATTTGATTTTACCTCAATGAGGATACGTATAGCCATAACCTTAGCGAACAAAATGAGTCATCGCAGAGGATTTTGCGTTCATTACTTCTCGAGATATCTTGCAAATTTTTTCGAGGTGTTATCTGATACTTCCAAGGTCGCTGAGTGTGCTGAACTAGTTTTTTTTCGCTACGTCCCAAATATCGAGGAGCAACTTAAAAAAAAAGTAAAAATAAAAAATATGAAAAATATAAAATTTTCTCGATTACAAAAGAGGATAAAACATTTTTTTTTTAATTTCAAGAAGAGGATAAACAAATTGTTTTTCGCTTAGTCCCAAATGTCGAGAAACAACTTAAAAAAAACGTAAAAATATGAAAAATATAAAATTTTCTCGATTACAGGAGAGGATAAAACAAATTTTTTTTTAATTATTCAGACTCACGAAAATTTGTGAGCCTTTGACCTAACATGAAAAAAATTAAGACGTCGCTGGTAGATATTATTAAATTAGTTTATATTTTCTTTTCCAATGTTAAAACAAATTGCAAGAAACCTCAAATTATGGAATGTTATTGTCTATGGTTTTCAACAACTTGTAGCAAACACTGTTTCTGATTATTACTCTTTATGATAACTAAATGCAACATGATTAAAAAATTTTTTTCACAAAATTTTAACTCTTGGCATAAGGATCGATACGACATAAACACCATTTAGGTTACTAAGGTAAACATATACCTCTTCAGTTATCGAGAAAAATTTTTGCGTTTTTTTTTTACATTTTTTACGTTTTTTTATATTTTTTTAATATCTCGGGATCTAGCGAAAAAAAAAAACTAGTTCAGCACACTCAGCGACCTTGAAAATATCAGATAACACCTCGAAAAAATTTCCAAAGGCCAAAAATGTAAAGCGGTACGTTTTTTAAATACGGGCATCAGCCACGCATCAAGATTCGGGTTCAATAATATGCCGATATCTCGAGAAGTAATGAACTCATTTCGTGCGCTAAGGTTCTGGCTACACACACCATCATTGACGTAAAATCAAATAAATGTTTTCTAAGAAATAATCACATTTTAAAGTTCAATTTTGGGTTTTTCCCCCTTTTTTTATTATTTATTCGTTTTATCTAAAAAGGTAAGAGCCCTATCGAAAAAATAACTCTCCTAGTGTATTCAGCGGCCTCGAAAGCACATTATAAGATCTTAGAAAACTTAGATTTCCAGAGGAATTTCGCGTGCGCACGGATTGAAGGACGAGTAATTTTAAGCAATACAAAAAGCGACCTCTAAATTTTATTATTTTTTTTAAATTAAGTTATGTATTTTCATTTTTAAGCAAAAGGAACACAAATTTGCGTGAGCACAGAATAATATTGAAAAAAAATGTTTTTCTGGACCACTCTAGTATATATCTTTGGTTTCGGTAGGGGTAAAATTTGCGAAGCTGCAACACATAGCCCAGCAGAAAATTTCGAAAGGTGTATTGCAGCAGACAATTTTTATGTTCATTAGAGGTACCCTGTGATTATTAGCTATTGCAAATGGTTGCATACATTTAGTCATATTCAGAAGCATGGTTTTAGGCATAGGTTTAGTAGTATATTGATAAAAAAGCAAGGCGAAATTTTTTAAAATACTGAAATCATTTTAACTTGGGCCTTTGATAACTGATGAACATATATACGTATATGAGTAGTCCACTTGCAAACGGCGTTATGTGATTTTCTAATAGTAAGCCATAAATTTAAAAAAATAAGATTAAAAAACGAAATCACCCAATGTGCCGCTACAGCTTACATACATATGTATAAATTGCCACTGAGCAAAACTACTTGAGAAATAAGCATTAGTCTAATAGCACGAGTGCAACATCGTACACGTGATAGAAGTAAAACTTCTTGAAAAAAGTACATGTGTGCGCCCCACACCAGGTAGAAATCTTAACAAAAATAAACTACGAGAATATCAGACGAAGACATTTGTTTATTGTATCTAAAGTTGGTACCCAGCTGATAAGTTTTTATCATATCTCATATTTTTTTTATTTTTTCGAATACAAAGGAATTCGCTAGCTTAGAAAGAAAAGTTGCTAAGTCCCATTTTAAAAATTTTACAGGAGAGTAAAAAATCTTCCTATAGCCATTTTCTTTAACTATTTCGCAAGACTTTGAATCAAACATATTGCGCGTTTAAAGCAAAGCAAAACTCCATAAGAATCAGAAGGATTCGATATTTATTAAAAGATGTCGTATTATTTTGGCCTTATCGGATTTGTGGTGCTTCTTTTGGACTTAGCAAATTTTCCTTTTATTGCTTATGAAGAGGAAAAAAATAAAACAAGTACCTTTATAATTTTCGAAACGATGCGTATTCAATTTCTCTAGCCTCCTATATCAAAATATGAGTTTTCATAAAAAATGGACTTAGCAACTTTTCACTCTAAGCTAGCGATATGATCATTATTTTCGCTTTATTCCGTATTCGAAAAATTATGTGTTTCGATGGACACATCGATTTGAATACATAATTTAGATTTAGAAAATATTTTTAGCAATTTATTTGAGAAAAATAAAACATTTAGATTATTGTTTGTGTTTTCATCGATTTTAAATTTGCTACCCCAAAATAATTGATATCAAATAAAACACTTCTTTGAGGTAAAATTTTCGAGTGACGAAAGCTGAACTAGAAACATAAAATTTATGATATCAATTTCGTGACGAAAATTATACGCATTTTTTAACTGCCTATGAAACGTACGGAAAATCTTTTTTTATTTATTTATTTATTTAAGAGAAATTCGTTCCTAGCAGATTCGGATTCTACATAGAATTCTAAGAAAAAAATCCCTTTAGACCATAGCTCTAAAATCAATTTCGAGCCTGCGTAATTTTTAAAGAAAATATCTTCAATTAATACTAAGTCCATAATCAGATTAATATTTACTAAAGTGTTAGGAATGTTTTTTTTTTGTAATAAAGAGTTGTGCTCGAGAGTTTCGTGGTATGAAAAATTCATTTCTGATATCTATTTTTTATTCAAAGAACCGCAATATGGCGCTTCAAAGCAAATCTATTATATATTTGTGCGAGTATGTATGTATGTATGTGCCAGGTTGCAGCCTAAACGGATGGACAGAATCGAATAAAATTTTGCAAAAGTATTGCCATGACTCCTGGACCAATAATAGGGTAAAAAAATTGGATCTCGCCAACGGGGGAGGGGGGATACCTCCCATAGTGAAAATTTTTAATCAGCTCTAACTTCGGAATTATAGTCGCATGAACTCGAAATTTGAAATGCACAAATACCGGTTACATGTCTAAATAACACAGGTCAATTCAACACACAAAAACTCAACACAGGAATTCAACACACAACACTAAACACACACCAACTCAACACATAGCAACTCAACACAGGCTTCATCTTGTAATGATCGATATTTGACGGCCTTCTTTCTGCGTAGGCGGCCTCTNCCTATCTCAGAATTTGAAAATATGTTAATATAGTGCACTCTTGAGCCATTTTATGAGATAGGGCGTTTTCGAACCAGCTGCCGAGATAGGTCGAGCTTCAACTCAGCCTTCGATATCTAAAAAAGTTCCCATATAGATAAATGCGCAAACAAGGAGTAACTTACAAGCATAACGTTTATGCTGAAGTTCCCTTTACGGTTGTAGTAAAGGTGCGCGTTTTGTGGTGGAGCGCTTATTCTTAGTGGGTGCCATCAATACAACCCACAACTCCCGGAATGCCATGTTTAACGTAAAAGGCTCGGGCGATATTCCTGTTTNTGGCCGCACTTAGGGATTATAACCCTCACAAAGTATAATTCTCTTTCTGTTTTGCGAAGAAAAGGGGCTAACACCTTTTNGCTGAAACTAGATTGCGTCAACGACACGTCCCAGTCTTTATCTTTACCCACACCCGTCTGGTACCCACCTTCAGCCAAAAATCTTAAACACCCGCTCAGTTTTGCGTGGGAGATATCGCAAAAGCCTTCTTTGGTGCCTCCGTACTTGCTGTCAATACGTCCAACAAATATTGGAATCCCGGCTTGTTNCGCGGAGGCGGTCTTCGGCCGCTCTTAGGGTTTATAACCCTCATAAGGTAGAATTCCCTTTCTGTTTTGCAAGGAAAAGGGGCTGAACACCTTTTGCAGACAACACCTTCCTGCGTAGGCGGCCTTCGGGATTATAACCCTCACAAAGTAGAATTCTCTTTCTGTTTTCGAAGAAAAGGGGCTGAACACCTTTTCCAGAGAACACCTTTCTGCGTAGGCGGTGTTCGGCCGCGTTTAGGGATTATAACCCTCACAAAGTAGAATTCTCCTTTCTGTCTTGCGACGAAAAGCGGCTAAACACCTTTTCCAGAGAACACCTTTCCGCGTAGGCGGTCTTCGGCCGCTCTTAGGGTTTATAACCCTCATAAGGTAGAATTCCCTTTCTGTTTTGCAAGGAAAAGGGGCTGAACACCTTTTGCAGACAACACCTTCCTGCGTAGGCGGCCTTCGGGATTATAACCCTCACAAAGTAGAATTCTCTTTCTGTTTTCGAAGAAAAGGGGCTGAACACCTTTTCCAGAGAACACCTTTCNGTTTTGCGTGGGAGATATCGCAAAAGCCTTCTTTGGTGCCTCCGTACTTGCTGTCAATACGTCCAACAAATATTGGAATCCCGGCTTGTTAAGTCGGTAATACTTTTCAAATCTATGTACGTATGTAATTGAGAAAATTCATACATATGTAATTATTTAAAAATGTATAGAGTAATGCCAAAATCGAGCAATAAAGGGGTAATGACTTGTTCATCCATTTGGACCAATAAGCTAGCAATNTGTTCGGCCGCGTTTAGGGATTATAACCCTCACAAAGTAGAATTCTCCTTTCTGTCTTGCGACGAAAAGCGGCTAAACACCTTTTCCAGAGAACACCTTTCCGCGTAGGCGGTCTTCGGCCGCTCTTAGGGTTTATAACCCTCATAAGGTAGAATTCCCTTTCTGTTTTGCAAGGAAAAGGGGCTGAACACCTTTTGCAGANGTTGTAGTAAAGGTGCGCGTTTTGTGGTGGAGCGCTTATTCTTAGTGGGTGCCATCAATACAACCCACAACTCCCGGAATGCCATGTTTAACGTAAAAGGCTCGGGCGATATTCCTGTTTTCCTCCTCGCTTTCGCTCACCTTTATCCACTGCGGGCACAAATGGCGCTCAAAAACAGTCAGCACTTCCGTCAATACTTTGCTGAAACTAGATTGCGTCAACGACACGTCCCAGTCTTTATCTTTACCCACACCCGTCTGGTACCCACCTTCAGCCAAAAATCTTAAACACCCGCTCAGTTTTGCGTGGGAGATATCGCAAAAGCCTTCTTTGGTGCCTCCGTACTTGCTGTCAATACGTCCAACAAATATTGGAATCCCGGCTTGTTAAGTCGGTAATACTTTTCAAATCTATGTACGTATGTAATTGAGAAAATTCATACATATGTAATTATTTAAAAATGTATAGAGTAATGCCAAAATCGAGCAATAAAGGGGTAATGACTTGTTCATCCATTTGGACCAATAAGCTAGCAATCAATGGAAGTTTTTAGTTTTTCCAAAAACTTAATTGATTCCTCGCTTAGCGATACATTTTTGTAGTACTGGGCGAATTTTTGTAGCTTACAAAGATTGCGGCAATTCGAAGTGATTTATGGCATCACGCAATTTTCGTCGTTCGACCTTCTGCGCCATCAACCGTTCTTCCTCTTCCTCTGCCACTAAGCGAAACGCGATGGAATGCATTGTTTTAGTTGTGATGAGCACTTCCAAAACTGACCGTTGTCCTACAAAGGATTAAGCTTTAATTTAGCACTANCAATTTAGCACAAAGGTTTAAATTTCCGAAGCACTAGTTTATTCATAATGCGGCTTCCAAAATTCACAGCGGCAACTGGACCTAGCAAAGGGTACTCTTATCCTATTTGTCCATAAGAAAACGCGCGATCTAAATTAAAATCTGTCAACTTACCCGTGTAGTTAAAAGATTGAGCTTTAATTAAAAAAACACAGATTTGAAATTTCCGCGCACTAATTTATTAACAACTTTCATCTGAAACACTCTTTTATGTGAAAGACACTTTTATGTGTAAGGGCCGGTTGTTCAATGTCTGGTTATCACTACTTGCCGGTTAAACATCATTATCGACGATTTCGACAGCATGCATATAACATGTGATCGATAAAGCAGTCGTTGTATCTAACCGGAGCTTCCACATCCGATTTTTGCTAATCAGACATTGAACAACCGGCCCTAAAACACGCAAATTAAATAGCGGGAGTTGAGCTGTCACTTATTTTAGTTTATTACGTGAAAACGCGCGATTCGAATCAAAATATTTCAACTCAAATGTGTAGTTAAGAGACTGTACTTTAATTGAGCACTAATATTTAAATTTCTGGAGCACTAGTTTATTAATAATGTGGCTTCCATAATTCACAGCGGCAACTGGACCTAGCAAAGGGTACCCTTTGGTATTTGCACACTTATTTTAGTTTATTACATGAAAACGCGCGATTGAAATCAAAATATTTCAACTCACATTTGTAGTTAAAAGAGTATACTTTAGTTTAGCAATAACATTTAAATTTCCGGAGCACTAGTTTATTAATAATGCAGCTTCCAAAATTCACAGCGGCAACTGGACCTAGCAAAGGGTACCCTTTGGTATTTGCACACTTATTTTAGTTTATTACATGAAAACGCGCGATTGAAATCAAAATATTTCAACTCACATTTGTAGTTAAAAGACTATGCTTTAGCTTAGCACTAACATTTAAATTTCCGGAGCACCAGGTTATTAATAATGCAGCTTCCAAAATTCACAGCGGCAACTGGACCTAGCAAAGGGTACCCTTTGGTATTTGCACACTTATTTTAGTTTATTACATGAAAACGCGCGATTGAAATCAAAATATATCAACTCACATGTGTAGTTAAGAGACTATACTTTAATTGAGCACTAATATTTAAATTTCTGGAGCACTAGTTTATTAATAATGTGGCTTCCAAAATTCACAGTGGCAACTGGACATAGCAAAGGGTACTCTTATCCTATTTGCCCATTTATTTCGGGTTCTTACAAGAAAACGCGCGATCTAAATTAAAATTTTTCAACTTACCCGCGTAGTTAAAAGATTGAGCTTTAATTTAAAACACAGATTTGAAATTTCCGCGCACTAAGTTAACTCTAACATTGATCTGAAATACTATTTTATGTGAAACACACTTTTATGTGTAAAACACGCAAATTAAATGGCGGGAGTTGAGCTGTCAAAATAATTGTCCAACATCTCTTCGAAATTTCGAATTTCCTGCTTCCAAATTTTCGGGGAAAATGCTGCTCCCTGGCAGTTTCGAATTATTCTCGAAAAAAGTAAAATCCACGAGAAATGAAATCCTCGGGAATATTCAGAATTGGGCTGTATAATTAACTTGTAGTATTTGGAGAGAGGAATCGAATGCACCCCGTTAGAAGTATGTGCGTGCAATACAAAAGAAGTTATGAAGAGACAAAGTGGCGTGACTCCTCTTTACAACGCTTTTATCAACTTGCAATGTTGTGTGTCCAGAAACTTTCAATGTTGTGGATCCAGAAACTTTCTATGTTGTGTGTCCGACACCAAAAAAGCTGATGTCGCNCAACATCTCTTCAAAATTTCGAATTTCCTGCTTCCAAATTTTCGGGGAAAATGCTGCTCCCTGGCAGTTTCGAATTATTCTCGAAAAAAGTAAAATCCACGAGAAATGAAATCCTCGGGAATATTCAGAATTGGGCTGTATAATTAACTTGTAGTATTTGGAGAGAGGAATCGAATGCACCCCGTTAGAAGTATGTGCGTGCAATACAAAAGAAGTTATGAAGAGACAAAGTGGCGTGACTCCTCTTTACAACGCTTTTATCAACTTGCAATGTTGTGTGTCCAGAAACTTTCAATGTTGTGGATCCAGAAACTTTCAATGTTGTGTGTCCGACACCATAAAAGCTGATGTCGCCCTATGTACTACGTTTGCTACAGCGGAAATAGACGACACGCCATTTCTTTAAATAAAATTAATTGGTGCTCGTTTGTATGTACATACATATGTAAGTGCATGTGTGTGCACCTTTCTATTAATATCGTTGAATTATTTTAATATCTATTGCAAAATTTTATTCAGACAGGACTAAAAAGTAGAAAATAAATAATATAAAAAAAACTTTTTAATATACAACGCTTTTATAAATGGACTAAAAAGTAGAAAATAATACTTCTCAGTCCCATAGAATTTGTTTTGATAACTTTTGATTTTGAAATTTTAGCAAAAGTCATTATAAACAATTTATGAAATTGAAAATGAAAAGCGTGGGGCGCATGTAATACACTTGAATTGATATGAAAAGTAATATATGTATGTATGTATGTGGGTATATGAATAACGACCGCTTAAAATCGATTTCAAAGTTCTACTTTCGCTGTAGAAATTTTAGGTCTACGTTATGTAGTTTGACTATTGTCAATTAAATCGAATGCTTTCTCTCAGTTTTCGAGATATCCGGATGAAATTTGGTAGGTGGGTGTATTTTATAATGTGTTAATCATTTATCGGAACCGGTAGAATCGGACCACTATAATATATAGCTCCCATACAACTGATTGTTCAGATATGAGATTTTTCGTTATACCTTCTCCATTTATGCAGCTAGGAACATGAAATTTTGCAATGCTTCCACTGAAAACTTAGAGTGAAAATTACAAAGATCGGGTCACTATAACCTATAGCTCCCATACAACTGATTGTTCAGATATAAGATTTTTCGTTATAACTCCTCCATTTAAGTAGCTAGTAACATGAAATTTTGCACTGTTGTCACTCATTATCAAAAGAATACTTTCAGTGAAAATGGCGAAGATCGGGTCGCTGTAACCTATAGCCTCTATACAACTGATTGCTCCGATATTCGAGTTTTGCCATAACTTCTCCATTTATGCAGCTTGGAACATGGAAATTCGAAACGTATTCACTCATTATCAACACAATACAACTGATTGTTCAGTTATGAGAATTTTCATTATAACTCATCCATTTATGCAGCTAGGAACATGCAATTTTGCGATACTTCCACCCATTATCAACAGCATACTTACAGTTAAAATAAGAAAAATCGGGTCACTCTTACATATAGCTCCCATACAACTGATTGTTCAGATATGCTGAATTGATAAGGTAAATAAAACGTCGCAATAAGAGTGACAAAATAAGTGGTTTGGTATCAAACGAAAGTTATTTAAGAAATCTTCGGCTTAGAAACATTTTTCGTTTGCGTTATCACCTAATTTTAAATGTTACGATTAAATATTTAGAATTAAAATAAATATTACGAGATAAATACCATACGAAAGGTGTTTGAAAAAGATCCAACAGAATGAAAATAAAATTTGCAAGCTCTTTGATTCAGATATTTTTCAGAACGGTTGACACTGGTATTAATTTTTATACCCGAGAGCACTTGTGTCCAAGGGTATATTAATTTTGTTCACATATCGGTTGTTTGTAACAGCCAAAACGAACCGAGATAGATATAGACAGATGTATACATAAATGATCAGAATGAAAAGAGAAGTCGATTAAGCCTCTGTTTGTCTGTCCGTCCGTCCGTGTACACGATAACTCGAGCAAAAATTGAGATATCTCAACGAAATTTTGTATGTAGGTTTCCATTTATGCAGGGTAGGTTGGTGTTGAAAATGGGTGAAATCGGACCGTAACCACGCCCACTTCCCATATAACGGTAATTTCCAGAAATACATAAACTGCGATGTTTTAGTAACTAAATACTGACGATAATTTACTCAAAATTGACGTTTACTTTCAGACGAGAAATTAGAATATTATAAATTTTTGGAAAATGGGCATAGCCACGCCCACTTATAGTTACATGTGTATATCTTGGTAACCGCCGCACCAATTTCTTCCAAACTTGGCACAGTTATTGGCCTTGGTACAACGTACCAAATGGCCGAAAATTTAAAAAATCGAACAATAACCACGCCCACATCCCATATAACGGTAATTTCCAGAAATACATAAACTGCGATGTTTTAGTAACTAAATACTGACGATAATTTACTCAAAATTGACGTTTACTTTCAGACGAGAAATTAGAATATTATAAATTTTTGGAAAATGGGCATAGCCACGCCCACTTATAGTTACATGTGTATATCTTGGTAACCGCCGCACCAATTTCTTCCAAACTTGGCACAGTTATTGGCCTTGGTACAACGTACCAAATGGCCGAAAATTTAAAAAATCGAACAATAACCACGCCCACATCCCATATAACGGTAATTTAGAGAAATACAAAATTTTCGATAAATCAGTAAATATTAAAGCTAATTTATCCAAAATTGAGGCTTGCAACAAGTCTTTACAAGGAAATACGGTTATGATACAATTTTTTATGATCACATATATGTATCTCGGTAACCGTTTTACCAATTTGTTCCAAACTCGGTATGGTGATTGTGCTTGCCACATAAAAGCAAATCGGACTAAAATTACGGCCACTTTTCATATAACGGTAAATTTCAGAAATGCTTGAAACTTCAATATTTCGAATTTTAAGGACGCTAATTTACTCAAAATTGATACACCCCGGCTTACCATGTAGCGGTAGCTTTCGGAAAGGTTAAAAAACATATATGTAATACTTGCGCCGGGTATTTAGCCCAAATTGACCCCGTGTTGCCATATGGCAACGCAAAATACATCATGTTTAAGAGGGTGTAAAATAAAAACCGCTTACTTCAAAATGCTTACATTTACATTACCTAATTCCTAAAAGGTGTATCTTTCGAAAAGCTTACGCTTCCGTCAGATCCTTGCTGTCTATCGAGTGTAATGCAAGTGTGTTCTTTAAACAAAATTAGATGTGGCAGAAAACCATCAAAATTTCATATATGAAGAAGTAAGCATGAATTTATAGAAAGAGATTTTTTATTTACAAAATATGATAGTGACAAAATATTAGTTAAAACATTAGTGACTCTATTGGTAACACATAAGAATAAAAAACGATCGTACATGCTATATAATTTCAGTGTTTTTTAAGTCCGTTGCCCTATGGCAACACGGGGCGTAATGTGAACTGTTCCTCTTTTTACCAAATTTTGCTAGCCCAAATTGACCGCGTGTTGCCATATGGCAACGCAAATTACCATCATGTATGAGACGGTGTAAACAAAAATCGTTTGTATGTATTTTTGAAGTTTTGCAGGTGGTTAACTCATTCCATCTAGCTCTGAACTGCCTAAACATATTGTCGTATATTTCATTGTACAAGTGTTGATGTGGTATACAAATGTAGTTTGTCTGTTCCAGGGAAAACTGGTGGCGTCTTTTGCATACTCATCTGCTACTTCATTATCTTAGATTCCCTTGTGACCGGGCAACCCATAGATATGTAGCCTTTTATGAGCGTCTAGCTTGTCAATGTCTTCCCGGCTGCGAGGGACGTTTATATCAGGAAACTGCCTTGATTGCCGCCTGGAATAGGTTTAAGTTTGAATTGATTGTCGTTTGGGTGAGGGCTAGCTCTGTAGTTATCCTCATTGCGAAAACCTCTGCTTGAAATATGCTGCAATGGTCAGGTAGCCTTATTGTCCGCCTGACGTTCAGTTCCCGGCAGTAAATTCCGAGGAGCCGTCCGTGAAAATGTTTAGGGATCTATGGCTAGGTTTCATTTCCATCCCTCTTCCTTAATTGTTGTACAAAAAGTTCGTTAATTTCCCTATGACCGTCAATCTACGTGCGGATTTCGCAGCAGGGGTTTTAAAGAGCAGCCGTCGAAGTGGAACTCAGCGCTCCCGCGATGCACAGTGCCGCTAGGCGCTGCATCTTCTCCATTGGCGGCATAAGGACTTTTGTGCGGCGTTCCAGCAAACCAAAGCGCCATAGAGCAGTATTGGGCTGACTATTGCTGTCTAGCACCAATGCATCAGAGCAGGTGACAAACCCCAAGTGACTCCCAGCATTCTTTTACATGCATAAAGGGCGTTACTAGCTTTCTTCTCTCTTTCTTCAACATTGCTCATCCACAGCAGCTTACTCTCCAAGACTACTCCCAAATACTTTTTGTGGTCTTTAATTGACAGCTCGATGCTAAATACCCAGCCTCGGGGGGGGTCTCCACACTGGGACTTATATCTTTTGGTGACTACACCACTGACCCATACAAATTGACAAAAAAACTTCGTTGTGCTGGTGAAGCATGTAAAACTATAGGACGAGTAGCCTGTGCAAAATGTGATGTGGGGTTTATGTTTGAAATGTTTTGCTACTTTTCATTAACTTCTTTATCCGCTTTGCACGTAGAATATGCATTTATTATCAATAAATGTATTAAAACTTATACGCAATGTTTCTATTATTTCATATTTTAACCAAATACTGTCCTCTAACAATCCATCTGGAATATGCCCCGTGTTGCCATATGGCAACGGCCGATATCGGAAGAACTATACTACTCCCAAAGTTTTAGTCATATTTTTTCCTTTACTTTAACGCTACTTTTACCCTGTAAATATATAGGTGAAAGAAAAAAAATCTAAAGAAAATTAATCTAGGACAATTCGGGTTATTGTTCGGCTCCGCCCGAACTTAGACTTTCTTTTTTGTTATACTTAGAGTTTGAGTAAATAGAGTTGAAATACAAATTTTAAATGTTTATGAACAGGAAAGCACTGAAAAATCCTTTGATGGATGGTAATTGTTATCCACAAATTTTTTCAACATGGTTGAATCAATTAACTTTTTAACATAAACATGGCACAGTATGCCACGCAAGTTACAAAGGCTGGCAATTTTCGGGATTTGCGGTAAGTTTTCTATTTATAAAATATCTACTATTATACCTGCATTAAAAATACAAGCGTCATCTACCTATATACCTATTTCATACTTAATCAACATTTTACTGTTGCATTTAATTGGAGTTAACAAAATCAATAAAAAAATATCGACAAAATAACCGATAAAAATATCGATACCAAAATCGATTATTATATCGATAATTTCCGAAAATATCGATAGCAAAATCGATAAAAGCATCGATAAAAACATCAATAATAAAATCCATAAAAACTATCGATAACAAAATCGATAAAAATATCAATAGCAAAATCGATAAAGATATCGATAACAGAATCGATAAAAATATAGATGACAAAACCGATGAAAATGTCGATAACAAAATCGATAAAGATGTCGCCCACGCTTTTCATTTTCAATCTTGTTTAGACGCGACTGCTAACACCAGGCGCCTAAATGCATGCTATGTACTGCTGCATGTGCAAAAATTTCCTTCATTAAATTAATGAAATTTATGTACATGCACTTCTCAACTGCCATGTAATAAAACTTTCTTAAGTT
>NW_016162763.1:19801-26943 GCF_001687245.7 Rhagoletis zephyria | reverse complement strand
TTCTGCGGACTCTGCATGGCTTACAACCATGCGGAGGTGGTAATAGTTGATTACCATTGGCCACAGTGCCTACCCACTACTTTTTGGTCCAATAAATATTTTTTTATATACATACATGCAAACATACTGGTCTCCGCTCTCACTGAGTTATTCAAATCTCATAAACAGTGTTGCCGTTTTAACCCTTTGGTGGCTAGATTTAGCTACCACATACTTTATTTGGCCACATAAATTTAAAATTGCCCCTAGCCCTTTAGAGAACTTACTTATACTTGGTATGAAAAAAATGTATATGCTTAATTTGATCTCATTTTTTTCATTTATGTAAGAGATGAATTTTTAAACTAAGAAACACTGATATATACACATATATGTATTGTATGTTCCTTACGTTTTTATACATACATACTGTAAAAATGTTAAGGCTGTTACTTTATTAACGATTTAACTATAGTTTAAAATAGTTAAGTTAATATGCTTCATTTGTTAAATGGCCCATCAAGTCGGTGCTGCTGTCGTGAGTGGTGAAACTAGCTCAATTTTCCAAGTAAAAAGTATTTTGGCGGAAGTTTCTTGCACTATATGAGTCAATGCCGTGTTTGTGGAAAATTAAGATATTGCAGTTGTGAATCAAAAAAACAAAACAATGTTTAACAAAATGGTAGAAAAATTATGGTATTTCGGCTCTAATCATTTCGATCTTTGACGACCTCATTTGAAAAGAGATGAATATTGTACCAGCATGCTGGTAAGTTATATGCTTCGAGCCTGATGGTACAATCGCTTGATGGAGCCAGCAAGCTGGTGTCGTATATATCACCTTTTATACAAAAAGGTTTTTGGTTGGATAAAATATTTGCTTTTTTTTCCAGAGTTCATTGTTTTTCTATACCATTACTTATTCAAAATGTTTGCGTGTATACTTATATATGTATGTATATGTAAGTAAAAAAATTTAGATACCATTTTTAGCCACAACGACCTTTTTTAGCTCTTTTTTAGCCCTTTTTNTCCAGAGTTCATTGTTTTTCTATACCATTACTTATTCAAAATGTTTGCGTGTATACTTATATATGTATGTATATGTAAGTAAAAAAATTTAGATACCATTTTTAGCCACAACGACCTTTTTTAGCTCTTTTTTAGCCCTTTTTTAAAGGAATTTTGCTACCACAAAAATGATTCGCGGCAACACTGCTCATAAATGGTTTATAATAACTTTTGCTAAAATTTCAAAATCAAAATTAATCAAAACAAACTCTATGGGACTGAGAAATATTATTTTCTACTTTTTAGTCCATTTATAAAAGCGTTGTATATTAAAAAGTTGTTATACCCGAGCGCACTTGTGCACAAGGGTATATTAATTTTGTTCACATAACGGTTGTTTGTAACAGCCAAAACGAATCGAGATAGATATAGACAAATGTATGCATAAATGATCAGGATGAAAAAAGAAATCGATTAAGCCATGTCTGTCTGTCCGTCCGTCTGTCCGTCCGTCCGTGTACACGATAACTCGAGCAAAAATTGAGATATCTCAACGAAATTTGGTATGTAGGTTCCCCTTAAGCAAAGCTAGGTTGGTATTGAAAATGGGCGAAATCGGACTGTAACCACGCCCACTTCCCATATAACGGTAATTTCCATAAATACAAAAACTGCGATATTTTAGTAACTACTGAAGATAATTCAGTCAAAATTGATATTTACAATAATTTTTAGACGAAAAATAAGAATATTATAAATTTTTGGAAAATGGGCGTAGCCACGCTCACTTATGGTTACATGTGTATATCTTGGTAAATGCTGCACCAATTTCTTCCAAACTTGGCACAGTGGTTGGCCTTGATACAGCATACAAAATCGCCGAAAATTTTTAAAATCGGACGATAACCACGCCCACATCCCATATAAAGGTAATTTAGAGAAATATAAAATCTTCGATAAATCAGTAAATATTGAAGCTAATTTATTCAAAATTGATGCTTACAACAATTCTTTACCAAGAAATACGTTTATGGTAAAATTTTGGAAAATGGGCGTGGCACCGCCCACTTATGATCACATATATGTATCTCAGTAACCGTTCTACCAATTTGTACCAAACTGGGTATGGTTATTGTGCTTGCCACATATAAGCAAAACGTTGAAAATTATTGAAATCGGACTAAAATTACGGCCGCTTTTCATATAACGGTAAATTTTAGAAATGCTTGAAACTGCAATATTGAAATTGAAAGGACGCTAATTTACTCAAAATTGATACACCCCGGCTTACCATCTAGCGGTAGGTTTCGGAAAGGTGAAGAAACATATATTTAATACTTGCGCCGGGTATTTAATGTTCGGTTCCGCCCGAACTTAGACTTTCTTACTTGTTTTTTATATTATTTATTTTTCTTTATAATAATATTTGTTTTTACCTTTATTTTTATTACTTTCTTCGTCTACCTAATCTCCTTCAAGTTTGCCCTTACATAAGTAAAGAGTTTAAATTTACCTTGATCTTCATTATTTCCTTTATCTTTATGCATCATTGTTTTTGTTTTTTATTTTTACCTTTGCCTTTATCCTTTTCTTCACCTATGTATGTACGTACTCACCTTTACTTTCATTCTTGTACTGGTCTTTATCTAAGTCTTATTCTTTAACTTTTTATTAGCACGTTTTTGTTAAATTAGTACGATGTGCATTTATTTAAGAAGCACTTGTTTCCGTCACAAACATTTCCGTTTGCAATTTCCTTTGAATTTGCCAATTTACTTCCAATCAACCAAATGCCACTAAAGAAGTTTCACTTCAAAAAGGTGGCAACTCTCTTCAAACGCCTCAAAAATAGTGTTTTTTAACACTCTTCACATTTTAAAATACCCTTTAACTAGGCTAGGTAGTATATATATTTTGATTAAATTCGAGTTTTCAAACAGGTGGCAAACGCTCTTTCAAAAATTCTAAACCTACAACCTTCTTACACATCTTTTATTTGACACCCATTGTGATACATGTTTATATTTCCTAATTCCCCAAATTTATTTCCAATGTAACTTTTCAAACAGGTTGCAACCCTCCTTCATGCAGTCTCGAAAAACCCTGTCAAAACAATTTTGGTTTATATCCATAATGAAATAATTTATTTAACTTACAAAGTAATTTAAAGCTAGATTTTTAACAGGTGACAACCCCTTTAATTAAGCTTAACCTCGAAAAGCTGCAATCACAACAGACAGTCAGCGCTTTCGCTACTCGACTCTCACACCTGCTCTCAGAAAGCACCTTTCAACAAACCGACATATGCGAGCAGTGGAGCCACATTTCCCGCACATTAAGTACCGCCGCCGAAGAAGTAGTCGGATTTCAGCGAGCTCGAAAGAACAACTGGTACGCCTACAGGGCCACGCTGCGATCGGGCGCAACGCGCGCTATGTGGGACCGCTATAGGGATCTGAAGAGGGAAGCTAGACGTATTTGCCGCAATAAGAAGAGAGAGGCCGAAATACGTGAGTGCGAAGAGCTTGAAATGCTGGCCGACAGCAAGAATGCCCGAAAATTTTACCAGAGAGTTAGGCGACTTACGGAAGGTTTCAAGACCGGGGCGTACTCCTGTAAGAACACTAATGGCGACTTAGTAACTGATGTCCAGAGCGTACTTAAACTATGAAGGGAACACTTTTCCGCCCTACTAAATGGTAGCTGCACGGAACGTTGTGGAGAAGAAGAACCCGAGCCCGCAGTCGATGATGACGGAGTCGGCGTTCCACCGCCTGACTATGACGAGGCACGTATAGCAATAATCCGGCTAAAAAACAACAAAGCTGCTGGAGCTGACAGCCTGCCAGCTGAGCTATTAAAGTACGGCGGCGAGGAGTTGATAAGGTGAATGCATCAACTCTTGTGCAGAATATGGTCAGATGAACGCATGCCCGACGACTGGAATTTAAGTGTGCTCTGCCCAATCCACAAGAAAGGTGACCCCGCCATTCGCGCCAACTACCGCGGGATCAGCCTTCTAAGCATAGGTTACAAGGTCTTATCGAGCGTTGTGTGTGTCAATGAACTGATTGGGCCTTATAAGTGTGGCTTTAGGCCTGGAAAATCCACCATAGACCAGGTATTCACAATATCTTGGAAAAGACCCGCGAGAAAAGGATCGACACTCACCACCTATTTGTCGACTTTAAAGCCGCTTTTGACAGCACTAAAAGGAGTTGCCTATATACCGCTATGTCTGAATTTGGCATCCCCTCAAAACTCATACGGCTGTGTAAAATGACGTTGAGCAATACCACCAGCTCCGTCAGAATTGGAAAAGACCTCTCCGAGCCGTTCGCCACAAAACGGGGTTTCAGACAGGGCGACTCCCTGTCATGTGACTTCTTTACTTTCATGTAACTTCTTTAATCTGATGTTGCAGAACTGAACCGCTCAGGAACAATTTACTACAAGAGCGTGCAATTGCTGGCTTATGCCGATGACATCGACATCATCGGTAACAAAAACCGCGAAGTCTGTTCTGCCTTTTCCAAGTTGGATAGGGAAGCAAAGCGCATGGGTCTGGTGGTAAACGAGGACAAGACGAAGTATCTCCTGTCATCAAACAAACAGTCAGCACAATCGCGTCTTGGCACCCACGTCACTGTTGACAAGTACAATTTCTAGAAAGTAGAAAATTTCGTTTACTTGGGAACCAGCATTAACACAGATAATACTGTCAGCATTGAAATCCAACGCAGAATCACTCTTGCCAACAAGTGCTACTTTGGACTGAGTAGGCAATTCAGGAATAAAGTCCTTTCTCGACGTACGAAAACCACGCTCTCTAAGTCCCTCATCATGCCTGTGCTAGTATATGGCTCGGAAGCATGGACAATGACAACATCCGATGAGGCGGCTCTTGGAGTGTTCGAGAGAAAGATTTTGCGGAAGATTTACGGGTCTTTACGCGTTGGCGACGGCGAGTACCGCAGATGATGGAACGATGAGCTGTATGAGCTTTACAACGACATGGACATAGTGCAGCGAATTAAAATACAGCGGCTCCGCTGGCTTGGCCATGTCGTTCGAATGGACACCGACGCTCCAGCTCTGAAAGTATTCAATTCGGAACCCACTAGTGGTAGCAGAGGAAGAGGGAGGCCCCCACTGCGATGGAAGGATCAGGTGGAGAAGAACTTGGCTACACCTAGCGTTTCCAATTGGCGTCAGTTGGCACAGAGGGGAAACGACTGGCGTGCTTTGCTGAACTCGGCCAAAGTCGCTTAGGCGGTTACAGCGCCAAAAAAGAAGAAGAAGAACCCCTTTAATTTGACGCCTCAATTTTGAAAATAAAACAAACGGTTCAGAACTGATGATATTCAAATTATATATTTATATAGACTGGCAACGGAAAAAGTATTTCTCCTGCATAATAGTTATCAGGCAACGTAAAAAATCGTTGAGCAATAACTGTTATCAGGCAAAGTAAAAAATAATCTTTTCCTTTTTTACTCCTACGCGTTTCAACGCATTTCGCGCCTTCGTCAGGGAGTACTTTACAATTATTCACATTAAACAACAATAATTAAATGGTTTTAGCGAAGCGAGTTTACATTACTTTCTTTTTGTTTTGTTTATAACTAGATTTTAATATAGCTTTTCTTTAAAAAGAAAAGAAGATGTGGACAACACAAACAACGCCTACACAGCTATATTAAAATCTAGTTATAAACAAAACAAAAAGAAAGTAATGTAAACTCGCTGCGCTAAAACCATGTAATTGTTGTTGTTTAATGTGAATCATTGTAAAGTACTCCCTGAGGAAGGCACGAAATGCGTAGAAACGCGTGGGAGTAAAAAACGAAAATTTTATTTTCGCTTTAATTCCAACGGACGAAGTAGCTCATACCCAGCACACAAAATTGTAAGGAATTTGGCCCTGTCAAAATAAGTTATGTAAAAAATTATAGTTGGGAAATAACTAATCGGCAACGGAAAAAATAAACGTTGGGCCAATAACTGTTATTGGCAACGTAAAAAATTAACAGGAAATAAAAATTAATTGGGAAATAACTTTTATCGGGAACAGAAAAAATATTTCTCATCTAATAGCTGTTATGAAACAAAGTTTTCGTTAAACTTCAGAACTCTGGTAACGTTTTCAATTTGCCAATTGGAGATAACAGTTATTTTTGGTCCCTGCAAATACCTTAAGGACGAGCACACCTAAAAGTTAAACATTCTAATAATAGAAATATTAGCAAAAACCAACAAAACCAACAACTAGGGAGTAGCTGTTCCACCGCCTGACTATGAAGAGGTACAAATAGCGATTACGCGGCTGAAAAACAACAAAGCTGCTGGAGCTGACGGCCTGCCAGCTGAGCTATTCAAGTACGGCGGCGAGGAGCTGATGAGGTCCATGCATCAGCTCGTATGCAGAATATGGTCAGATGAACGCATGCCCGACGACTGGAATTTAAGTGTGCTCTGCCCAATCCACAAGAAAGGCGCCCCCGCCATACGCGCCAACTACCGCGGAATTAGCCTTCTAAGCATAGGTTACAAGGTCTTATCGAGCGTATTGTGCGAAAGACTGAAGCCCACCGTCAACGAGCTGATTGGACCTTATCAGTGTGGCTTTAGGCCTGGAAAATCCACCATAGATCAGGTATTCACAATACGCCAAATCTTGGAAAAGACCCGCGAGAATAGGATCGACACACACCATCTATTTGTCGATTTCAAAGCCGCTTTCGACAGCACGAAGAGAAGTTGCCTTTATGCCGCGATGTCTGAATTTGGTATCCCCGCGAAACTAATACGGCTGTGTAAAATGACGTTGAGCAATACCACCAGCTCCGTCAGAATAGGGAAGGACCTCTCCGAGCCGTTTGATACCAAACGAGGTTTCAGACAAGGGGACCCCCTTTCGTGTGATTTCTTTAATCTTATGTTGGAGAAGATAATAAGAGCCGCAGAACTGAACCGCTCAGGCACAATACTTTATAAGAGCGTACAATTGCTGGCGTATGCCGACGACATCGATATTATCGGTAAAAACAAGGGCTACGTCTGTTCTGCCTTCTCGGGATTGGATAGAGAAGCAAATTAAATGGGTCTGGTGGTGAACGAGGACAAAACGAAGTTTCTCCTGTCATCACACA
>NW_016162763.1:4537-19663 GCF_001687245.7 Rhagoletis zephyria | reverse complement strand
AACCCGAGTCCCCAGTCGATGATTAGGGAGTAGCTGTTCCACCGCCTGACTATGAAGAGGTACAAATAGCGATTACGCGGCTGAAAAACAACAAAGCTGCTGGAGCTGACGGCCTGCCAGCTGAGCTATTCAAGTACGGCGGCGAGGAGCTGATGAGGTCCATGCATCAGCTCGTATGCAGAATATGGTCAGATGAACGCATGCCCGACGACTGGAATTTAAGTGTGCTCTGCCCAATCCACAAGAAAGGCGACCNATTCACAATACGCCAAATCTTGGAAAAGACCCGCGAGAATAGGATCGACACACACCATCGATTTGTCGATTTCAAAGCCGCTTTCGACAGCGCGAAGAGAAGTTCCCTCTATGCCGCGATGTCTGAATTTGGTATCCCCGCGAAACTTATACGGCTGTATAAAATGACGTTGAGCAATACCACCAGCTCCGTCAGAATAGGGAAGGACCTTTCCGAGCCGTTTGATACCAAACGAGGTTTCGGACAAGGGGACTCCCTTTCGTGTGATTTCTTTAATCTGATGTTAGAGAAGATAATACGAGCCGCAGAACTGAACCGCTCAGGCACAATACTTTACAAGAGCGCACAATTGCTGGCGTATACCGACGGCATTGATATTATCGGTAAAAACAAGGGCTACGTCTATTCTGCCTTCTCGGGATTGGATAGAGAAGCAAATTAAATGGGTCTGGTGGTGAACGAGGACAAAACGAAGTTTCTCCTGTCATCACACAAACTTTTAGAGCATACGCGTCTAGGCACCCACGTCCTCTCTCGTCGTACAAATATCACACTCTATAAGTCACTCATCATGCCTGTGCTGGTGTATGGCGCGGAAGCATNCACCAGCTCCGTCAGAATAGGGAAGGACCTTTCCGAGCCGTTTGATACCAAACGAGGTTTCGGACAAGGGGACTCCCTTTCGTGTGATTTCTTTAATCTGATGTTAGAGAAGATAATACGAGCCGCAGAACTGAACCGCTCAGGCACAATACTTTACAAGAGCGCACAATTGCTGGCGTATACCGACGGCATTGATATTATCGGTAAAAACAAGGGCTACGTCTATTCTGCCTTCTCGGGATTGGATAGAGAAGCAAATTAAATGGGTCTGGTGGTGAACGAGGACAAAACGAAGTTTCTCCTGTCATCACACAAACTTTTAGAGCATACGCGTCTAGGCACCCACGTCCTCTCTCGTCGTACAAATATCACACTCTATAAGTCACTCATCATGCCTGTGCTGGTGTATGGCGCGGAGGCATGGACAGTGATCACATATGATGAGGCGACTATTGGAGTTTTCGAGAGAAAGATTCTACGAAAGATTTACGGACCTTTACTCGTTGGTGATGGCGAATATCGCAGACGATTTAACGATGAACTGTATGAGCTTACCAACGATATAGACATAGTGCATGTCGTTGGAATGGACAGAAACGCTTCTGGTCTGAAAATGTTCAACGCGACCCGCGATGCCGGTAACAGAGGAAGAGGAAGACCTCCTCTGCGGTTGAAAGACCAGGTGGAGAAGACCTTTTCTTCACTTGGCATTTCCAATTGGCGTCAGTTTTGGACTCGGCCAAAATTGCTTAGGCTGTTACAGCGCCAATAAAGAAGAAGAAGAATTAATTTCGGTCACTAGTACACAATCATGACAATCAATAGTACGGTTGTGGCTCCCCTTCATACCACAGTAATTTTGTATACAACTCTGAATCAACAAAACTCATGCTCCTTCTCATTATCAACCTTGATAAGATTTTAACCCCCGAGGAATACTCAAAAATGTTTATTCTTTATAATGTATATACTGTGATCGTTGCTACCGCTTTGCGAAAAACTGAAGTGCTTTCTTAAAAATATTACATTACATGGCACACAATCACTCCACTCCTTGCTACATATAGAGAATCAAGCAGCTAAATATTTGTTTATGAGGCATTTCATGTCACCGCGGCCACCTCTGTGCGCGACCTCTCAGGATTTGGATGAAAGTTGAAGAGATTGAAGGTCTAGGTGACATGAATATATGTGCAGCATATTTTGCCGATATGACGTAGGGTTGCCTATTAACACGGGACTTAAATTTTAAGAAAACGTCATACATCCCTTTCTTTAAAGTTCTGTATCTTGGTAACCTTTTAACGAAACTTAATGAAAAAAAAAGTATTTCTTCCGTCTTATTATGGGATTTAATTGTACATTCTTTTACATTATTGTACAACGTATAAAAAACAAAAAAAAATTAAGTAAACATTTTTCTTTTTGATTCTTTTTTTGGTTATAGCATTTTTTTTAATTTTTATTTTTACATAAAACATTGTCTACAATGTCCACTTTAAGTACCCAAACGGGCGTAATGGGCTACTTATGCGTATGGACTCGGAGAGATGTGTAAAAAACAAAAACAATATGAATAAATGATATTAACATTACTTAAGGTCCGAAATCATGAAAATCCCTTCAAGGAAATGGCCGAATTGAACTTTGTTGCAAGTTCACATGGGAAATCTGCATACGACGTGATTGGAGGAAATTTTAAGAGACTAGCAGCTAGAGCAAGTCTTCAAATCCTGATGTTACAACAAATTCGTACACCCGAAGTCCTCTACCAATGGGGTGCTGTATGGTTCCAATGGGATGCCTGTAAAAAAATAACTGCAACTAACCTTTCAGTGGGCTTTACTTCGACTATGACTACGTGCCAATTACTTTAATCCTATTTTAAGGTAGTTTAAAAGGTTAAATAACATCAAGTTAGGGAACTTAATATCCTTATTTAACAAATCTTTAAGTCAATAAACAATTTTTTTCTTTTTAGTTCTTATTGTAATAAACGCGTGTTGTTGGTTTTTTTAACTATTAATTTTATTACTCATTAGATTTATTTTTTTTACACATCTTTCCTTTTTCTTGTTTTAATAAAAGGACTCCCTTGAAGCTATCATTGGAGGTCTTATTAGGGTGTCCAGATTGTTGAAAAAAGCTCAATTTCTGAAAAAATCGCCAAAAATCGCTATTTTTTTTTTTAAATAAAATACATGAAATCGATTTAAGAGCTCGGCGCTAAAAATTAAATAAAAACCTATAATAAGGCGAGATCAGCTATTTGCACAATTTCTTCAAAATCACCTATAGTGTCTGAATGATCTACATTTCTGTTGTTGTCATATATTGAGCTATTCAATCCTGATAACATACTGTTTGATTTTGGAAACCCATTCGGCAAGAATAATAATATGAATTTACTTATATTTCCAAACATTTTATTGCCTGCTGCGGTTTTCCCTTCGTAAGCAATTATCCAAAATTCCTCAGAGTCAGATGGAATGGTTCTGAGCAAAGTTATTACATGGGAAAGTTAAAAGATTTAAATATTCAGTTTCCGCTGCGTTTCTTTCCTTCGAAGTCAAATAGTGAATTGGCAGGTCCCTGAAACTCGCCCTCTTGTGATTCACACACTTTTCTGGTGACAAAATCAAAGCTTTTTTATAAGTATTTAATTGTGTTTAGGCGCGTCTGCTCACACCGGGCGCCTAAATACATACTATGTACTGCTGCATGTGCAAAAATTTCCTTTATGCAATTTATGAAATTTTTGCACATGCACTTCTCAACTGCGATGTAATTGAATTAAATATAAAATAAAAATCTTCTATGGAAGCATTCGAAAGATATCTGGATGAACCCTAATTTTTCGAGAATTGACAACATGTAACATATTTTCGAGCAGTCGGCTCTCGGACAATAAGAAACTTATACATTTCGTAATATTATATTTGTATGTATGTATAAGCGATTTCTGCCTTTGAATTGTCAAACCCGAAACTAAAACGCAGTTAATTGCGTTCCTGACAAATGTCGTCTGTGGTGTCGCGTGAAGGCTACCGTGAGGTGGTTAAACTAAAGCAAGTCAGGAAGCTGCAGAGAAAAAGATTCCGCCTACAGGGCCACGCTGCGATCGGGCGCAATGCGCGCTATGTGGGACCGCTATAGGGATCTGAAGAGGGAAGCGAGACGAATTTGTCGCAATAAGAAGAGAGAAGCCGAAATACGTGAGTGCGAAGAGCTTGAAATGCTGGCCGACAGGAGGAATGCCCGAAAATTTTACCAGAGAGTTAGGCGACTTACGGAAGGTTTAAAGACCGGGGCGCACTCCTGTAAGAACAATAATGGCGACCTAGTAACTGATGTCCAGAGCGTACTTAAATTATGGAGGGAACACTTTTCCGCCCTACTAAATGGTAGCAGCACGGAAAGTTGTGGAGAAGAAGAACCCGAGCCCGCAGTCGATGATGACGGAGTCGACGTTCCACCGCCTGACTATGACGAGGTACGTATAGCAATAACGCGGCTGAAAAACAACAAAGCCGCTGGAGCTGACAGCCTGCCAGCTGAGCTATTCAAGTACGGCGGCGAGGAGTTGATAAGGTGCATGCATCAACTCTTGTGCAGAATATGGTCAGATGAACGCATGCCCGACGACTGGAATTTAAGTGTGCTCTGCCCAATCCACAAGACAGGTGACCCCGCCGTTCGCGCCAAATACCGCGGGATCAGCCTTCTAAGCATAGGTTACAAGATTTTATCGAGCGTATTGTGTGAAAGACTGAAGCCCACCGTCAATGAACTGATTGGGCCTTATCAGTGTGGCTTTAGACCTGGCAAATCCACCATAGACCAGGTATTCACAATACGCCAAATCTTGGAAAAGACCCGCGAGAAAAGGATCGACACTCACCACCTATTTGTCGACTTTAAAGCCGCTTTTGACAGCACTAAAAGGAGTTGCCTATACGCCGCTATGTCTGAATTTGGCATCCCCTCAAAACTCATACGGCTGTGTAAAATGACGTTGAGCAATACCACCAGCTCCGTCAGAATTGGAAAAGACCTCTCTGAGACGTTCGCCACAAAGCGGGGTTTCAGACAGGGTGACTCCCTTTCATGTGACTTCTTTATTCTGATGTTGGAGAAGATAATAAGAGCTGCAGAACTGAACCGCTCAGGAACAATTTACTACAAGAGCGTGCAATTGCTGGCTTATGCCGATGACATCGATATCATCGGTAACAAAAACCGCGAAGTCTGTTCTGCCTTTTCCAAGTTGGATAAGGAAGCAAAGCGAATGGGTCTGGTGGTAAACGAGGACAAGACGAAGTATCTCCTGTCATCAAACAAACAGTCAGCACATTCGCGCCTTGGCACCCACGTCACTGTTGACAGTTACAATTTCTTACGTCACTGTTGACAAGCTTTACTGTTGACCAGCATTAACACCGATAATAATGTCAGCATTGAAATCCAACGTAGAATCACTCTTGCCAACAAGTGCTACTTTGGACTGAGTAGGCAATTCAGGAGTAAAGTCCTCTCTCGACGTACGAAAACCACGCTCTATAAGTCACTCATCATGCCCGTGCTGGTATATGGCGCAGAAGCATGGACAATGACAACATCCGATGAGGCGGCTCTTGGAGTGTTTGAGAGAAAGATTTTGCGGAAGATTTACGGGCCTTTACGCGTTGGCGACGGCGAGTACCGCGGACGATGGAACGATGAGCTTTATGAGCTTTACAACGATATGGACATAGTGCAGCGATGGAAGGATCAGGTGGAGAAGGACTTGGCTTCACTTGGCGTTTCCAATTGGCGTCAGTTGGCACAGAGGAGAAACGACTGGCGAGCTTTGCTGAACTCGGCCAAAATCGCTTAGGCGGTTACAGCGCCAAAAAAGAAAAAGAAGAGGTCAATTATTTCAATCAAATATTAATTACAAATTGTGAGATAAATTTCATATGGAAAAACCTAATAATCAATAGAGGACTACATGAATTCATTTAAATTTCTAGCCAAACAGAGTACAGTAGATTTGAATATTTTACTTCACTTACAAAACACTCAGAGTTTGGAATTTTGTAAGTTATGTATATACATTTTGTTTTAAATTTTTTACCTTCTAATGGAAGAATGTGAATGAATGAATGAAAAACATTCAACTCGTTCAAACTTATTTCGGTAAAAGCTATTTTCTACAAACAAGTTTCTTCGTATTGTAATAATAGCATAGCAATACATACATATGTATGTGGGTCCAAGTACGTCTAAATAAATGGAAAACACTTTTAAGTTAAAATTTAGTTTACAAAATATAAAATGTTTGCGTAGCTCCGTTTAACCGCGGTCGTCAGCTCGGGTTGGTGGTCGATGAATAAGTGTAAACATGTTCGGTCCGTTTGTTATCGTTTCTTAGTTTGTCTTCTGTTCCGTTGTCAGTCAGGGTTGCAATAAATGTAGTCGTTTTACTGTCCTGCGTTCTCATTCGTCCTGAATGAGGGGTCCCACTTTATGAGGTACTCGGCTGTGCTTGTGGTGCGTGCTGACCCCTCATGGTCGCCAATCTTCTGCACGTCATATCGAAAATGGGTTAGTTTCTTGGTCACTTGGTATGGTCCTAGGAACTTTGGCTGTAGACGTAAGCCGGATCCGAACTGTGTGCGCTTGATGGCGACGAGTTCCCCGACTTCATATTGTTCTTCCATCTTGCCCTTGCTATTAAAAGTTTTGCAATTCTCACTTTGGACACGGGCGATGTTTTCTTGGGCTGCCTTGCGTACTGCTGCGCGGCCTTCGTCAAGCTCCTCAACGGCCACGCTTGTCAAAAATTGTTACAGTTTCGGTATATTTGGGATTCGAAACGGGACGAGGTTCGTGCTACGTGGAGGGGTGATTTTGATTACTGCTGGCTGCACGCGTTCCACGTGACGATACCACTGACTTGGCTTCTTCTGGCATAAATTGGAGATCATGGGGCCGACGACCTTATGCAAGCTCTCCACTTTCCGATTCTCACGCGGGACACCAGTATTGTATTTCTTCGTCCGCACAGTATTCCTTGAAGGGATGGGACGTGAATGTTGAGCCTCTGTATGTGATTATCCTTGCCGGATTGTCGAATTCGCCGCTTGCTTTCTCAGTCGATCCACGACAGCTTCTGCTCCGGTGCTTTTGTAGGGATATAGCCATACAAACTTGGAAAACGTATACCCGACGACTAAGATGTAGTTGTACGCCTTTTTAGTCGCTTCCATCGGTCCTGGTCGATGTGGTACGTCCCCAGAGGCCGATCTTCCTTATTAATTGGGTTTAGGAAGCCCTCTTGCTTACCACGCTTACTCTTGGTCATGATGTGACTGATACAACTCTTCACTACCTTCGTTGCCTTTGCGTTTAGTTGGGGTATGAAGAAGTTTTTCTCAACAAATTCTTGCGTTTTCTTGGCGGAAAAATGCCCCTGTTTGTTCGCAATTTTGAGGATTTCACCTTCCATGAGGGACGGAACGGCAATAAGCTTCTAAACGGGATCCTTATGTAGTATGCCGTGCTTCACGTAAAAGTCCTCATACTCCTCCCGTTCCAAAACTTAGCCCACCGTCTTTATACACTCGTCGCTTTGCTGAGCTAGTCGTAGTCGATGCATCAGGCTGTCTTCCAAAATAAGGCAGGAGACTCTGCTTAGGGCGTCAACATATCTCATCTTCGTGCCCGATCGGAGCTCTATCCGTAGTCGAAATACTCGAGGAGCATGGCCCAACGAGATACTCTTAGTAGGATGTCTCGCTTTCACATGGTCATCGTTAGTGCGTTGCAGTCGTTAATGATTTTAAAGTGGATACCGAGAAGGAATACCCTCCACTTCTTTAAGGCCTCGACGATCGCTAACACTTAGAGTTCGAACGGAGGGTATTTTTCTTTCACAGGCTTCGTCTTACGGCTCATGTATTGGACTGGATTGAACTCCTGTTCGTCCACGTCCTTCTGAAGCAGAACCGCTTCATACCCCATAACACTAGCATCCGTGTGGACTTCTGTCGTCGCCTTTGGATTGTATAGCTTCAAGACCGGTGCGCTCATCAGTGCCTGCTTCAGCTGCCCAAATACGGCTAGTTGACTATCACCCAGCTGTAACTTAGCCTCTTTCTAAGTATATCAGAGAGCGGCTTAGCTATTGCTGCGTAACCGTCCACAATCTTCCGGAAGTATGACGTCAGCCCCAGGAATCGTTGCAAAGCTTTGCGGTCGTGAGGAATTGGAAAATTCTTTATGGCGCTAGTATTGGCTTTGATGGCGCTAGTATTGGCTTTGATTGCTTTATTGAGACATAAGGTTTTTGCTGCTGATACCGATAATAAACGCTCTAGCTTCCGTATACCCTCTTCTTCATCCTTGGCGGGAATAATAAGACCACGTCGGTTCCTTTATGTATAAGCTCTCGTAGCACTGCAGGAATATATCTAGTAAAAACGACTGGTGAGTTTGATATACCGAAAGGTACGTAGAGAAACTCGTACTGGCCATCCAGTGTGACGAGCGAAGTATATTTCCAGGAGCTAGCCGCGACCGGAACATCAAAAAATCCATTAACAAAATCCGAACAATTTTTAAACGTCGATAATCGGAGAAGAGCTTCTTCTCGCCATTCTTCTTTGCCACTGAAACGATTGATGATGCGTAGTTGGAGCAACTGGGTTGGATGATTAACCTCTTCGAGAAATTGAGCTACTTGCCTTTCTCCCACGCATTTATCGGCATATGATAACCTCTTAGGCTGCTGGTACACTGGAACATCGTCGGTGGCTAATATTTTCATATCCACTGGTGATTCGCTATTCCTCTGACGCTTATATGAGCTGACCAAGCTTCGTATCTTCTCCGCATCCGCTCGCTTTAGATGGTCGGTTCACCCTCCGAGACATTCGACATCAAGCACAGTCTCTTGAATGCATCTGAAACTTCGCTATCGCGCTGGCTTTGTGGCCTCTTTACGCCCATTGCTGGATTACGGGCCCTGATTCCCTCCACTCTGCTTCTCTCGAGCTCTCGCTATCCGCTTTCGTGCACATATTAGTGGATTACGGGCCTTACTTGCCTCCACCTCACGCCCGTTAGCGCTGCTGCTCGCCTGCCGTTCCGAAATTTCACTTACGGCCTAAGCCGGAGCCGGTGTCTACCAATGTCGACACTATCGACTCATTTATTAAAAAGTCCTTAAAAATCAGCCCGCTCTTTTTCTTATCAATACCGCTATCGTTTCGCATTGCGTTAATATTTCTGCCTTCAGACTTCAAGTTCTTCGACCGGCTTTTGCATTCTGCCGCCCGATGACCACACTGGCCGCAACTGAAGCATTTTGAACGCTTTGGGAAATTTCTAGCGATATGCGCCGGACTACCACACAAAAAAACATTTTTTCTCCTCGTCGTTCTGTCACCTTGATGTGTCTAATTTGTGACTTGATGGTCTAGGTTGCGTTGAACTTGGGAACTGTGGCTTGCCTGCACAGATTTTCTCGTATATTCTAACCTGCTCTTTCAATTGGCTCACTATGTTGGCTTGGTATAAATTCATCTTGTTTTCTCTCGAGTCGGGGAGGTCTTCTACGAAGTACTCGATCAAACTGGAATCGTCCAAGTTTATCGACTTTCCGATTTCCATCAAGCTGTAGAGGTACTCCAGGTAGTCTTCATTCTGGCGTTTCCGACGATTTTGCCACAATCGATGAACTTCGATCGATGAAGGGAAGGAGCTGTGCCGAATTCCCTACGCAATGCTTTCTTGAGTGCCGCCCAACTGCTTACCCCATTTTGGTTGCGTATAAACATTTTCGTGGCCCCTTTTAACAGTTGTTTGCCGTACATAAATTTTTGCAAGGTGCTCCAATCGACGGCTGTGGCATTCTGCTCAAAATCTTGGTGCCATACCTCTACGCTGGGCTGACCCGAACCCGAAAACTGCTATCTGATTCGCTACCGAACTTTGCCTACTAGCCACCTTATCGTAGTCGGACTCATCGTCGCTCGCTACCAGGCCGAAGTGTTCGTTGAATCTGTCCTACAAGGTCACCTTTCGCCCTACTGTCGATAACCCTAGTGCAACTAATTTAGCCTTAAGTTTCGCTACCGTCAACGCAAGTATCTGTTCCCTGTCCATTGTTTCGTCCGATTACAACGATGAAATTCTTAAAAACAGTTACGCAAAGTTTCGAAAATTTATTTTTATCAACCGCTAACACATAAAAAGTTTTAAATTAGCATTGAAATGCTTTTAAATTATTTGAAGAAAATGATTTGAATACAATATTAACGTATACAAACAAGTATTAAACAATACAAACAGTACTAAAATTTGAATGATACTTATTCTTTAAAATCAGAGCCTTTTTGTCTGGAGTTACCTGTTGTCTCCCACGCCGCAGTCCTCTTGGATTTTTCAGTCTTTCTTAATTTTATAAAAAAATGTACTCAGCTTCGCTACTATGCACTGTACTGTACTAGGCTTTATGTTTGTCAAGCCCAGTAGTGCCTATAGACGTACCGTTACGCTGCTCTGAGGTACCGCTTTGCTGCTCTGAACTAGCGCTGCTGCTTTAAATTCGCGCTGATGCTTGTAAATTCGCGCTGATGCTTGAATGCTTGCATGATGCATGTTTGCTGTACCGCAAGCACAAATTCTTGCCCATCTCGGCAAAGCGATAAAATACGCCGTCCTTATGGCTACACAATACACTTTACTTACGTCCGTATGTACCCCTGCCGTTGCTTTAATTTTCCCCGCTGGCTAACGTGCTGAAAATTTGATGATTTTCCACGCTTACAAATCGGCTGCTTTACCCATGGAAATGTTTACTTTTAAACTTTGTATGCATACGCTGCTTTTCGCAAAAACTTTTTCTAAGTACGCTGCTCCTCCGTTGAAAACTGCGTAATGTCAGCGCTACTCTGCCTCTGCCCGACCCGACTTTGCTGACGCCGCCTAGCTATTTCGCACACGCTTTTTAACAAAACTTTAATTGACACGCAATTCCTAGCGTGAATTCGTATCTCACTCTGACACCAATTTTTTGGGACCGAGTAAGTTTAAATAAATGGAAAAACACTTTTAAGTTAAGGTTTTAGTTTACTTTACAAAATATAAAAAGTTTGCGTAGCTCCGTTTAACAACGGTCGTCAACTGGGGTTGGTGGTCGATGAATAAGTGTAAGAACGTTCGGTCCGTTTATTATCGTTTCCTAGTTTGTATTCTGTTTCGTTGTCAGTCAGGGTTGCAATAAATAGTGTCGTTTTGGGTTGCCGTCGTGTTTGATTAGATATATAGATAGATTAAGAAGAGGTACGCACCGCGACCAAAGGATCTACTGTTTAGAGTACCTCATCTAATCGCAGAGAACCCAGCAATTTCAGGAGATCTCCGGGGGTTAGCGATTGTATGACTTCCCCACTTGGCCAGAGTTGGCCTAGGTGTCTCTCCCGTCTTCTCGCAACTGCCTTGCATTCGCGAAGCAGACACAGGGGGTCTCCTCAGTCACATCGCAGAACCGACATAAGTCGTTAGACCAGATCCCCAACTTGTGCAGGTGACCTTTCAGTCTGCAGTGACCCGTCAGAAAACCTGTCAATATACTTACCCTCTTTTTGGGTAGGTTCATTATTGCTCTATACCTTATAAGGTTGTAACCTCCCAGTAGGCTTTTAGGCCTACCGTGTTACGCCGGTGCTGATTCCTTACTGTGTTCCTCTCTTTCCTGAGCTCTTCCTTGATTGTACTAGGTTCAATCGCTATGAAGAGCTCAGGCCCTGCCATCCTAGCTAGTCTTCCCGCTTTCTCATTGCCGAAAACTCCTCCGTGACCTAGCACCCAAGTTAATTGGATGTCGTTGTACTCCGCCAGGGCGTTGAGCTTATCAATACACTCAAGAACCAGAGAGGATTTGAGCTCAAGTGATGAGAGTGCCTTGAGTGCTGCCTGGCTGTCGCACATGATCAAAATACTTTCATTACGATCGTTCCTACGCAGGTTAATCTCTGCACACAGACTAATGGCATATACTTCCACTTGAAAGGTGCTTGGGTATATGCCCATGGGCTTTATCCTTGGCCCCTGGACGCCTGCCTCAACACCGTCGGGAGTTTTTGAGCCGTCTGTATACCATTGCTTTGAGCTCGGTTGTATCTGCCTCTCCATAAGAGAGGTGCTCCAAGTCGACTTGGTGCAAAGCACTATTTTTAGTTTCCTGGTAAAGTTCACTAGTTTGGGCCTGTCGACTCTGGGGAGCAGAGCTAATAAAATTTGGGAGCCTAGCTTTTGTCTGATCCTCGGTGGTAGGATTTTACCTCTACCAAAGCCTTCTCTTGTGAAGTTTAATAGTGTTCGCTTTGCTACCTGTTCTATGGTAAGGTGCAGCGGTTCGAGATCGAGAATCACCTCCAGCGCCGCCTTCGGGCATGTGCGCACTGCCCCCGTGATGCATACACACGTCAGATGTTGAAGCTTAGTGGGGGATTGTCTCACCGTTGGAAGGGTTGTTCTCGAGACCCACGCTAATGCCACATAAGTAACTATTGGTCTAACTATCATGGTATACATCCATCTCAGGATCTTGGGACTACAGCCCAAAGACTTCCCTGCCAGAGGGTTGCATACCATTAGTTCCCTCGTGGCTTTGGAAGTGATCGAGTCGACATGCGCCTTCCACAGAAGTCTGGAATCTAGTATTAATCCTAGGTCTTGATTTCGGTGGCGACGTTGACGGTGATCCCATTCTAAGTGATGTTCCTCATACCTGGGAGTGCTCTTATTCTAGAAAAAGGGACGATAACGGTTTTGGAGGGGTTCGTGCTCAGGCCCAAACTCAAGCACCAGCCTCTTGCTAGGTTTAGTCCCCTTTGAACTATATCACAAAGAGTGCTCACGAGCTTCCCTCTGGCAATAATCACGATGTTATCCGCATAGCCTTGATAGCGGATGCCATTGTCAGTAAAAGTCCGTAGAAGTTCGTCCACAACTAAGCTCAGCAGAAGAGGGGATATACTCCTCCCCATGGGCAACCTGTTGTGGTTTGTAGCTGTACCACGCCGTCCCCGATGTCGCTTTCAGCTATCCTTGTGTTGCATAACCTGACTATCCACCTGCGGATGGTTGCCTGCCCATAACGTTTTTCAAGCGCCTGCTCGACACTACCGTGAGAGGTGTTGTCAAACGCCCCCTTAATGTCGATGAAGGCACAGAGTACTGTCTCCCCACACTCAAGAGCACCTTGTATTTCCTTGGACAGGGCGTATAGTGCAGTTTCCGTGGACCTGCCCACTCTGTAGGCATGTCGGTCAGGGTGTAAAGGCGCCACATTAAGAGTGTTGTTCCTGATTTCATGGTCGACGACCTTCTCCATCGCTTTTAGCAAAAAGGAGGTTAGACTTATCGGCCTGAAGGACTTTGCGAGAGAGTAATCTCTCTTACCTATCTTCGATATAAATATAACCCGAGCCCTCTGCCACACCTCGGGGATGTGGGCGAGCGCTAGGCTACCCCACATGATGTTGACGAGGTGTGGCAGTAGGAAGTACTTACCTTGCTTCAGCAATACTGGACTGATTCCGTCCACCCCGGGGGATTGGTACCGACCAAAGGAGTCCAGAGCCCAGCAGACCGATGGGCGAGTAAATAGACTTCTAGCCAGCTTCCAGTCGGCTGGAGATGGCCTAGTCCGTTGGCATGGTACCTCCCCCGAGGTCGGAGTGGCATCCGGCAAGTGGGCCGAGAGCAGGGCAAGTGCCCTTTCTTTTTCGTTTCCTGAGTAGGTACCATCAGCTAGCCGGATTGCTAGTCTGGTGTCAGTCTGATCCCTCGCTAGGGCCTTATGCAGACTAGCGGCTGCAGGAGTCGATGTGATATCCTCACAGAACTTCCTAAAGCTGCCCCGTTTTGCCTTCTTTATCTCTTTACTGTAATTAGTTCAACTGACTGAATACTCCGCCCAAATCCCTGTATGCTTTTCCCTATTAAAAAGTTTTCGTACCTGCTTTCTGAGCACCGATAGCTCCCGTGACCACGATTTGGAATGAGCCTTCCCTTTTGGTTTCGCCTCGGGGCAGCTGGAGTGAAAGGCATCGAATAGGGCGCCATTCAATTCGTTAACGGTGTTCTCTAACCTCATATGACCGACGTGCCTGTTCTTGGACTGTATTTCAGTCAAGTTTTACTTTAAATTTTCGCTGTACCGCTCTCAGTCAGTTTTCCTAGGGTTCCTAATTGCTCGGTTTGTTCTGACCTCTGCTCCTAGCACAAATTGGATAATCCTGTAGTCCGATAGTGATGGTTCCGACGAGACCCCCCACTGGGTGACCAGAGGACTAGCCAATCTGTTGCTAAGCGTGCTGTCCAGTACCTCTTCCCTAGCCCTCGTGACAAATGTCGTTGTTTGGCCAACATTGTGGATGCTAAGTTCTTCGCTTAAAATGTACTCTAACGCTAGGCGCGCATAGCATCCGATACTGATGCGCACACTTGACCAGATTATTTGCCCACCGTATTTGTACACACAAATCTAGTTTTCATTACAATTTTGTAAGCAGTGAAATATTTTGGCACATTTTAATTGACATACTCTAAACATGTGATTTTATATGTAATTTTTTTGTTTTTGCACCCAAAAAGTTAATTTTTCGCAGTTCGTTTTGGTACTTTTCACTTGACATCGGAGGAGAAAAACAAACATGTTTAAATTTATCGTCACTGACGGAGGCCAACGGCCGATGTCGGTTCGGTTATCGGTTTATGTGCGAGAGGGCTCATATAATCACAAGTGTTTATTTATACCGCCCGCATATAGCCGACATCGGCCGAGCACAATTCGGCCGATTCCGGCTGCAGTGTGCGCGTAGCGTAAGAGACACTCACCTCTGCGATTTGTGTTCGCTCTGCCCCATTCAACATTGTAGGCGTTCCACTGGCGTCCTCCACTAACCTCTATTCCTCTTGTGGTGGGGCATAGCTGCTGTCTCCCGGAAAGTAGGCCGCAGCGAACACCACCTCTAAGTTCCTATCGCGAATGGACAGCAACGTCTGCACTACGACTGGATCCTGTGTTAAAAATTCTGTAATGCAAAAATAATCTATATTTTCCTAAAGCACTACACACGCTCTGGGCCTCTCACAGGAGAGATCCCAAATTACCCCTCACCTGGCCTCTGTTGGTCCACGGCTCTTGGATCAGTAGGATGCCCAGGTCATCCGTGGCGAACCTGCTGGTGATGGCCTCCGAAGCAGCCACA
>NW_016162763.1:0-833 GCF_001687245.7 Rhagoletis zephyria | reverse complement strand
GTTTTAATAATTCCTGCTGTACCGCCAGATAGACTTCCAAGTGCTCCTAATGCTACGAATAAAGGCGTTAATGGGAGAAATCCTCCAGATTTAGGTAATGGTATTACACGTGGTGCTTTTATTATAGACTTTTTCCCTCTAAAAATATTATTTACAACCTTTCGTGAAATTTTTATTGCATCTTTTAAGTTATTACTTTTCTTTAAATTTTGTTTAGCACTTTTTAAAGCATGTTTGAAGAGCTGACAACCAGTTTTTCCTCCCACTTTCTTAGTTTTACTATAAATGTTCCCCATACCGAAGCATTTGTTTTCTCACTAAGATTGCTATCCTTTGCTTTAACTCTTTCCCAAGCCTTCTCAGTTAATTTTTTATCAGCAATATGTCAGTTATCTAAATCTTTATTATATAAATATGATATATGAAGTACTCAACAAGCAGTGTCTAGTAGATTAATCCCTCAATCTCCTCTTACTAAAAGTTTCCCTAGTGGTACTTTTCACTTGACATCGGACGAGAAAAACAAACATGTTTAAATTTATCGTCACTGACGGACGCCAACGGCCGATGTCGGTTCGGTTATCGGTTTATGTGCGAGAGGGCTCATATAATCACAAGTGTTTATTCATACCGCCCGCATATAGCCGACATCGGCCGAGCACAATTCGGCCGATTCCGGCTGCAGTGTGTGCGTAGCGTAAGAGACACTCACCTCTGCGATTTGTGTTCGCGCTGCCCCATTCAACATTGTAGGCGTTCCACTGGCGTCCTCCACTAACCTCTATACCTCTTGTGGTGGGGCATAGCTGCTGTCTCCCGGAAAGTAGGCCGCA
>NW_016162762.1:37037-40824 GCF_001687245.7 Rhagoletis zephyria | reverse complement strand
TCTCTGGAATCGTATGCCTTTGCCACTATTTATCTTCATAACAAGTGAACGCACTTGCAATCAGCGCAGCGCATTTCTTTTCGTTTTTCGAAGATGTATGTTTGTGCATATTCACAATACTTGCTCCATGCTACTTGCTAAATATTTATATTTCCCTCTTTTTTTTTGCACATTACTCACTGCATTTCTTTGCTGATAATCACTTTTTCTATTTTTTCTTCATTCTTGCAGACATTTACACTTGTTGCAGTGAAGTATTTGGCTCATGTCGTACATCATGCGAAAATGTAAGTTCATAAATTTTATTTTTATTCACATGTGTTGGTGTATAATATTTATTTTGCCTACTAGTATATTGCTTAAGCCCACTACAGAGGCACACTTGTCATGTTTTTTGACAGTTAACGGTATATTGTCGTCATATCTCATCGTTCAAATGTAAGAGCGTTAAACAGCTGAACAGTTTGAGAAGAATTTGGAAGCTTTGATTTGCCTGCTGTTTTAAATTGATTAGTTCTTTTAATATATTGGTATGTATGTATGTACATATGTAGTTTAAGTTAGGTTCAAGTGAACGCTGGTATTACTACCAGCCCACATTTGTCTTTTTGATTAGACCCGATTTCGATGCAATGGAAGTTGCTGGGTCACGAAATAATTTTACGGCCTTTTTGTTCCTGGATACATTCTTGTGTCAGCTTGCTGATCACCATTGTCCGCAACATGTCCTCGATCAACGTCTTCGAAAGCTGACGCATGACATACACCCGCTCAAATCAATTACTTGTAAATCTCAAACCACTTGAGTGCTGATACTTGCCACATATGTGTGAAAATATTGTAAAAACTATAACAAAACTTGAGTTTACTCAAACCGGATACTCGTAAAACTTCGCCTTTAGCATGAGAGCCATTAATGTCAAACGATCTTTTTCGCGCACCTACTCTAATGTATAGAAAATGTTTATTTTCAATCTGGTATAGAATGCGTGCTCATTAGGGCTGTTTGACAGAAGGAAATCAAGGTTAGATGGACCAAAAAACAAAAATAAGGGTTTGACTACAGGTATTCGAAATGAGACTCTTACTGGATTGATAAAAAAAATAACGGCTAAGGGTTAAAAATAAGCCAAAAATTCTTTTCCATTTCCTGAAGAGGACAAATTCATTAAATTAGCCTGGATGTACTAGTGCATTGGGTTTGGAATACGCCACGTAAAAATTGTTTAAAATGAATTGGATTACAGCGACACCGAAAGAACAGTTGGTTCAACGAGGAATACCACGCCACTGCCAGGAAAAATATGCCGTCTTCGATGAAACTTCAACCTAACCATCTAACCTAGTGTACATTTCTACGTCCGTATAAACAAAAAAAAAAAAATTATGTTGCACGTTAACGCACCTAACTAGCAAATAGCTTTGCAAATTTTATTACCTGTCCAGCCCACTCGAAAAAATTGTGTTCTATTAAAGCGTCACAAAATGTAGCCACATGCATATGAGCAGAATAAAACTCCACCTAACCAAACTCTAAATGCAAAAAAGACACTTAATGACTGACAAGTTTATTAAAATGTTATCCTTATCGCTATTGAGCTGTCATTTAGACATTGTGGGCATAATCAAATACCAAATGTAAACTATGCGAAATTTGCATTTTTAAGTTGCCACGACAACCCACACAGATGGGCACATACATATGTACATTCTCACGTCCACATACATTGCTGAGTATCACATTTAAGAGGTTTTACCAGCCTTTTTGCCGCTTTTTTTTTTGCAATTACTGGCATACTTATATGGGAAAAGCTGGATTTTGCGTGGGGGTGTTGCATGTCGAATTCTTCTATTTTTTGCCACAAAATAGCTTCTTTCACCCATGTGTGGCGTGTGTGTGTGTGTGTGTGTGCATGAATATATGACAAAGCCATTATTTAGTTGTGCTTTCTGCCATCAAATTAAGAGGCTGGCCATGTGTAAATGCAAACGCCCAGTTTGACTAAATAATTTGTTGTTACTTAATTGACGTTTACGTGATAAAATGCGTGTCTTGCATTCACCGAGTCATCATCCTCGCCGACTTCCTTAGGCTTTATGTTCATATCACTTACTAGTATTTTTCAGACTTTCTCATTGCATTGGATGCTGTTGGTGGTTGCCGGTTTGGCCTTAATAGATATGAATTTATGTGCATACGTACTTAATTAAATATTCATGCATAAGTATGTACTTAGGTGTCTAGTGATTTTTATGTTGCATGGTGTAAGGTAATATTATTTACTGGTGATATTTGCCTTAATCTGCAGAAAGTCAAGTTGAGTAAAGCGCATGCGCAACACATATAACTACAATGTGTAGAAATTATGTACCATATCATAAAGGTTACATTTACATACAAACATATGCTTGCCTATTCTTACTTGTGATAAAAAAGAGGGGTTGCCACCTGTTGAATAAGTTAAAATCGGTTAATTAATAACTTCAATAAAATATTACAACAATGTGGTTATCATAGGAAAGTAGTTCAAAACCGAGTTATTGCGAAAATGTTTTTCAAGAGGTTTAACATCTGTTAAAAAAGTTAAACTCAATTTAAATAACAAGCTAAACGCTAAAAGCTTTATTTCAAACATATTTTTAATGGTGGCTGCCACCTAATAAGAAATTCAAAATCAATTTAATTAACAAATAAAATAAAATATTTTAATCTGGGTGTCAAACGAAAGAAGGATGCATCTATTTCGAAAATAAATTTGTTGATGGTTGCCACCAGCTTAGGAATTGAAAATCAATTTTATTGGCAAGTTAAATGAAATCCTACTAATATTATAAATGTGAAATTTTGTCTGGCATACAGATAGCTTATGACCTGATTAACATGTACATAGCATATTTTTTTAAGAGACTTACCATCTGCTGGAAAAATAAAATTTTATATTAAATTATAATTACTGGATCCTGACAGAGGGAGCAGACGGAATGCTATTGATTGCTGGGTATTAGGCACCTTATATCTTCTGGCGAAGAGAACGAGTTCCGTATTTACAGAATTAATAGCAAGTTCGCAGCTATTTAGCAGATGAGATCGTGCAGAGTGTGGAAGGTATAAAAACTAGAAGAATGGACGAAACGGTTGGTAGTTTGTCTTGCATTAGAATATGTCGCGCGAGATCTGGTATCATCCGTGTTGTAAACCAAGAAGTTAGTTAATCGAGCTCCATAAGTAACACCCTAATAAGGCCTACTTACGTGTTTGGTTGCAAAGAGCTACATACGAGCACACGTTATTTCTAATTATGCACTGTTAAATGCAAGATTAAACTTCCGAGGAAATTAATCTAAAAACTAACAAGATGGTGGGAATAAAGGAGATATCAAAAAATGTCCGGTTTGTTATTCTTATGACTCCTGTTGACAGTTTAAAATGCTGTCATTTGGTGCTAAATATTTATCTCACCAATATCTTAAACCAGTCTCTACATTTCGTGCAGTCGATCATAAATTCTACTGAAAAGTAATTTAGCTGACCATAAACTGACATAGAAATTTGCGCATGCACCATGAGCGTTGATTTATTTACCTATCAGTGAGCGGTAGCGCAATTAGTGTAGTACAAGTGAACTCGGCGAACGAACGAACGACTAACCAGCTGTACGATCGATCATTCAAAGATGCAAAAATATGCATACAAATACGATTTACATACAGTCAGCGCCAAAAATATGCATACCTTAACGTTTTGACGATTTTAGTTATTTATTTATATTTTCCATACCAAATTTTT
>NW_016162762.1:27385-36555 GCF_001687245.7 Rhagoletis zephyria | reverse complement strand
CGCTAACGTCCTGAAATTCTACACAGCTACATATGTTATCAATACCGTAGTTATGGCGAAAAGTGATAATTATTGGAAAGGCTGGATCGATATACATTTACGTAAACGCGCAAGTATCACTCGATTGGGAACCATTTTCTCCTAGATTTATAAATCCCATTGAACTATTGTAACTTTGTCTTTAATTTTCAGTAAGGTAAAATTTTTGTGAAAATTTTGAAGAATTTTTTTAAGTTTTTCACAAAGAATGGAGCTTTGCTTTTACGAGTTTCGCTATAAACTGTCCTATCTACATACCTATTTGCATAAAATGATAGCCGTTTTCGTTGTTCGGAATAAACTCAAAAAACACTGAATAGAGTTCCGTCAGATTGGCGGAGGTTATCTTACATACGTATATAGTCCAATTACATGCTACTATAAAACTCGCTAGGTGGTGTTGGAGTAGAGTTATTTATAAAAATCGTATTTATTAACCGATTGCGTTCAAATTTTAAATGTGAGCTATGTACCTGTTACAGACTAATTTTGTTTTTAAGCGCTCTTTTGCATTGGCTAACGCAAAAGCTCTTATTAGGCGCCGCGAAGTAAGCGGGCATTGGCTAGTTAGATAATAAAAAGTATCATAAGCACTATAGCACCGATTTTATTAAATATTTTTTTTATAAATTTAATATTCGGTTTTAAAACTTTCGGTTATCTACAAAATGTTTTTTTTTAATATCCTCAAAAAACCGAACACCCTAGTAAATACAAATAAATTCCAAGCTTATTCTACTCGATCACGCGTAAAATAAATTATTTGAAATGTCAAAAATATGAAAGATTACCCAGCCATTAAACCTATATTTGCATTTGCAGCTTTCTATCTTCTCTGGAATCGTATGCCTTTGCCACTATTTATCTTCATAACAAGTGAATGCACTTGCAATCAGCGCAGCACATTTATTTTCGTTTTTCAAAGATGTATGTGCACAATACTTGCTCCATGCTACTTGCTAAATATTTATATTTCCCTCTTTTTTTTTGCACATTACTCACTGCATTTCTTTGCTGATAATCACTTGTTCTATTTTTTCTTCTTTCTTGCAGACATTTACACTTGTTGCAGTGAAGTATTTGGCTCATGTCGTACATCATGCGAAAATGTAAGTTCATAAATTTTATTTTTATTCACATGTGTTGGTGTATAATATTTATTTTGCCTACTAGTATATTGCTTAAGCCCACTACAGAGGCACACTTGTCATGTTTTTTGACAGTTAACGGTATATTGTCGTCATATCACATCGTTCAAATGTAAGAGCGTTAAACAGCTGAACAGTTTGAGAAGAATTTGGAAGCTTTGATTTGCCTGCTGTTTTAAATTGATTAGTTCTTTCATATATTTGTATGTAGTTTAAGTTAGGTTCAAGTGACAGCTGGTATTACTACAAGCCCACATTTGTCTTTTTGAGTAGACCTGATTTCGGTGCAATGGAAAGTGCTGGGTCACGAAATAATTTTACGGCTTTTTTGTTCCTGCATACATTTATGTTGCAGCTTGCTGATCACCATTGTCCGCAACATGTCCTCGATGAACGTCTTCGAAAGCTGACGCATGACATACACCAACGCAAATTAAATACTTGTAAATTTCAAACCACTTGAATGCTGATGCTTGCCATATATGTACGAAAATATTGTAAAAAACTATAACAATACTTGAGTTTACTCAAACCGGATACTCGTAAAACTTCGCCTTTAGCATGAGAGCCATTAATGTCAAACGATCTTTTTCGCGCACCTACTAATGTATAGACAATGTTCATTTTCAATCTGGTATAGAATGCGTGCCCATTAGGGCTGTTTGACAGAAGGAAATCAAGGTTAGATGGACCAAAAAACAAAAATAAGGGTTTGACTACAGGTATTCGAAATGACACTCTTACTGGATTGATAAAAAAAATAACGGCTAAGGGTTAAAAATAAGCCAAAAATTCTTTTCCATTTCCTGAAGAGGACAAATTCATTAAATTAGCCTGGATGTACTAGTGCGTTGGGTTTGGAATACGGCAAGTAAAAATTATTTAAAATGAAAGCGTCGGATAAACGAAAAAGACTTGGATTTCAGCGAGCCCGAAAGAACAGTTGGTTCAACGAGGAATACCATGCCACTGCCAGGAAAAATATGCCGTTTTCGATGAAACTTCAACCTAACCATCTAACCTAATGTACATTTCTACCTCCGTATAAATATAAAAAAATTATGTTGCACATTAACGCACCTAACTAGCAAATAGCTTTGCAAATTTTATGACCTGTTCAGCCCACTCGAAAAAATTGTTTTTATTAAAGCATCACAAAATGTAGCCACATGCATATGAGCAGTATAAAAATCCACCTAACCAAACTCTAAATACAAAAAAGACACTTAATGACTGACAAGTTTATTAAAATGTTATCCTTATCGCTATTGAGCTGTCATTTAGACATTGTGGGCATAATCAAATACCAAATGTAAACTATGCGAAATTTGCATTTTTAAATTGCCACGACAACCCACACAGATGGGCACATACATACATACATTCTCACGTCCCCATACATTGCTGAGTATCATATTTAAGAGGTTTTACCAGCGTTTTTGCCGTTTTTTTTTTTTGCAATTACTGGCATATTATATGGGAAAAGCTGGATTTTGCGTGGGGGTGTTGCATGTCAAATTCTTCTATTTTTTTTTGCCACAAAATAGCTTCTTTCACCCATGTGTGGTGTGTGTGTGTGTGTGCATGAATATATGACAAAGCCATTATTTAGTTGTGCTTTCTGCCATCAAATTAAGAGGCTGGCCATGTGTAAATGCAAACGCCCAGTTTGACTAAATAATTTGTTGTTACTTAATTGACGTTTACGTGATAAAATGCGTGTCTTGCATTCACCGAGTCATCATCCTCGCCGACTTCCTTAGGCTTTTTGTAGTTGCAGTACAGGTTTATGTTCATATCACTAGCATACATTATTAGTATTTTTCAGACTTTCTCATTGCATTGGATGCTGTTGGGGGTTGCCGGTTTGGCCTTAATAGATATGAATTTATGTGCATACTTACTTAATTAAATATTCATGCATAAATATGTACTTAGGTGTCTAGTGATTTTTATGTTTTGCATGGTGTAAGGTAATATTATTTAATGGGGATATTTGCCTTAATCTGCAGAAAGTCAAGTTGAGTAAAGCGCATGCGCAACACATATAACTACAATGTGTAGAAATTATGTACCATATCATAAAGGTTAGGTAATGCATTTACATACAAACATATGCTTGCTTATTTTTACTTGTGATAAAAAAGAGAAAAAATTTTTGAGGGGTTGCCACCTGTTGAATATGTTAAAATCGGTTAATTAATAACTTCAATAAAATATTAAAACAATGTGGGTGTCTTAGGAAAGGAGTTCAAAAACGAGTTATTGCGAAAATGTTTTTCAAAAGGTTTAACATCTGTTCAAAAAGTTAAAATCAATTTAATTAATAAGCTTAACGAAATATTTTAATTTGAGTATCAAACGATGGAGCTTTAAGAAAGTTTTATATCAAACATATTTTTAAAGGTGGCTGCCACCTAATAAGAAATTCAAAATCAATTTAATTAACAAATAAAATGAAATATTTTAATCTGGGTGTCAAACGAAAGAAGGCTGCATCTATTTCGAAAATAAATTTGTCGATGGTTGCCACCAGCTTAGGAATTCAAAATCAATTTTATTGGCAAGTTAAATGAAATCCTACTAATATTATAAATGTGAAAGTTTCTTTGGCATACAGACAGCTTATGACCTGTATTAACATGTAGCATATTTTTTTGAAGAGGCTTGCCATCTGCTGGAAAAGTTAAGTTTTATATTAAATTATAATTACTGGATCCCGACAGAGGGAGCAGACGGAATGCTATTGATCGCTGGGTATTAGGCACCTTATATCTTCTGGTGAAGAGAACGAGTTCCGTATTTACATAATTAATAGCAACTTCGCAGCTATTTAGCAGATGAGATCGTACAGAGTGTGGGAGGTATAAAAACTATGTAGAACCATGGACGAAACGGTTGGTAGTTTGTCTTGCATTAGAATATGCCGTGCGAGATCTGGTATCATCCGTGTTGTAAACCAAGAAGTTAGTTAATCGAGCTCCATAAGTAACACCCTAATAAAGCCTACTTACGTGTTTGGTTGCAAAGAGCTACATACGAGCACACAATATTTCTAATTATGCACTGTTAAATGCAAGATTAAACTTCCGAGGAAATTAATCTAAAAACTAACAAGATGGTGGGAATAAAGGAGATATCAAAAAATGTCCGGTTTGTTATTCTTATGACTCCTGTTGACAGTTTAAAATGCTGTCATTTGGTGCTAAATATTTATCTCACCAATATCTTAAACCAGTCTCTACATTTCGTGCAGTCGATCATAAATTCTACTGAAAAGTAATTTAGCTGACCATAAACTGACATAGAAATTTGCGCATGCACCATGAGCGTTGATTTATTTACCTATCAGTGAGCGGTAGCGCAATTAGTGTAGTACAAGTAAACTCGGTGAACGAACGAACGACTAACCAGCTGTACGATCGATCATTCAAAGATGCAAAAATATGCATACAAATACGATTTACATACAGTCAGCGCCAAAAATATGCATACCTTAACGTTTTGGCGATTTTAGTTATTTATTTATATTTTCCATACCAAATTTTTCTTATTTTTTATAAAGATATAGTTCAGTAAACAGCAAAAACCACAAGAATCAATTTCTTGAATTTCAAACAGAATTTGGCGAAAATGGAAGAAATAGCATGAAATTTAAAATTTTTCAATTCTATTTTTTAGAAAAAATTTGGGTATGCAGTTTCGAAGCCCATTAAATTTTAGTATAAAGTGCAAGTTTCAAGTCGCTAAAAATTACCGTTTATTTGAGAAATTTTTTTTGACGGTTTTGCGTTCCTTCTTTCATATACAAAAATTATGTTCTTACTTTATGTGGAAGCAAATGCTCAACACCATCAGCAAAAAAATTACCAAAAATCAACAATAGTTTTTAGCGAATTGAAACTTGCACTTTTTAATACTAAAATCTAATAGGCCACAAAAATGCATGCTAAAAATTTTTCTAAGAAATCGAATTGAAAAATGGAAAATTTCGATGAAAAATTCTTGCATTTTTCTGTATGAAGAAAAAAATGATTCTTGTGGTTTTGGCTGTTGAATCAACTTTAGTAAAAAAAATTGCTATGGAAACTATAAATAAATAAAATCGTCAAAACGTCCACGTACGCATATTTTTGACGTTCACTGTATGTCTACATAAACATAAGTATTCATAATAGGTTCCAGCTTTGCAGACATTTTAGTGGTTAAACAAGGATATTGGGTCATTTATTTAAACAAAAAAAATTAAGCTCATCGATCACAATGAACCAGTTTCGCGAATGAATGTAATGGATTTACGGTACGAAAAATTATGGAATACAGTTGTTGCCAAAGCGGCTGATGCTGTTTTTTCTTCTTTTTCTTCTATAAGCCAATCAATAAAAATAAACAGTTCGAAATAAGTTTTTGTTTTGCAAAATTTTTTATTTTAAAACTAACAAAAGTGTGCATAAAATCCTATCTAAAAAAAATAAAATTCCGCACTCGTAACTCCAACGAAAGGTTCCTAAAAATATCTTGCGTTCTCTTCACGGTTGAATCTAAGCACCCGTGGTAACCAAGATTTATAGCTGGCCTGCAACTTTCCTCAAAACTTTTGTGAATTTTTGTGTTGTTAGCAACAACAAATAACCTTAATTAAAATTGCCTCCGCCACCTTCAATCCGTTCCTTATCCTTAGAAGAGAATTATAACAAAATAATAAATACAACATGCTAAAAGCCTCAAACACGGTAGAATCCGTTGCTTTCAATTAACAAATCCGTTGATTAAATACTTGCCGTTGATATTCGTCCATATGCATACTTATTTACTATCTTCCTCTTCCAACGATCTTAGCTTTACTTTCCGGTTAAAGATCATAAATTGCATGTCTCTGTTCATTGGTTTTTGCATCAATCATAAGCATGTATAAAACAAAAATAAAAAAAAACGTCGTTGTTTATACCTCTTGGCACTTAAGCGCAACAGGAGGTCTACCGAAGAAGCTGCAATCCGAACTCAGAGGTTCTTAAACGCGATTTTTGACATGGAAAATAAAATCTTAATTCGAGCAATTCGAGCGAGGGAAAAATAATCAGAATTTCTTAGCCTCCTGTCCTCGCTAAGGAGCTGGAAAGAGTAAAAAGAGCTGCCTCAAATGGAAACTTCGAATTCCTACCGACTCGGGCGGACCACTGCATGCCGATTTTTGGGTCTGAATGGATCTGTGACCAGCGTAGGCAAGCAGCTATCCAGGTTTTTGAAGGATTGTTTGACTTCCTTATTGACCGCATATGATTACTATGCTATTAAATTTATTTCGGTTATGGGTCACAGCGAAATCGCTGGAAACTACAAGGCCGATGAGCTGGCAAGACAGGGAACCCATAAGGAAGTGCTCCCGTGGGTGCGCTCCTGACCTCTTGTGGTCTACTGTAGACCGGAAGCGGTACAGACAGATCTTCAAACTAAGCATCTTGCTTACGCTTACCGTACTCGCCTAAGGTTCAAGCACCTTGGGTCGGACTTTTTCCACACTACCGATGAGTTTTCAGGAATGGTTAGCGGTCGCTTGAAGAACTTCGTTGTGCGCACGGATGGTTTTTCTTATAAGAAGCCTTAGATATCATCGTTCTGTCCCTTCCGTATACTTACCAAACTCTCCCATATACCTTAGTAGTTTGTCGAGAGAAAGAGAATGTAGTAGCTCGCTCATTCTCAATACACCCGAGCCCAAAACTGAGAGAAAATTCTCTGCACTGTCTTCGCGGGTTTACCTGTGGTGACCAAAAACTTAATGTGCAATAAAGGTTAGATGCGGCTAAATGTTCATTACGAGAAGCACGCGAAGCCAAAAGGGGTAAAGGTCAACCTAGAAAGCAAAATAATTCGAACCCTGAAGGATACAAAAGCAACTACGCAGTATTGCCAGAGAAATATTTAATTGCTGGATGATATTTATAATTTTTAGGGAAAGCTGCAGTTTGTGGAAACGGGATTGAGAGAAGCACCTACGCATGGAGAAAATGTCACCAAGCCAGAAGACAAGTACAGAGAGCTAACTAAATCTCTGGGTATAAAAAATTGTATTTAACAAATAAGACCAATAAAGCGACTTTATATTACTAAAAAGAAGGAGCAGGAAGGGGAACGCTCATTGAGAAATAATGCAAATGGGATCTCGAGTACAAAACTGTTGTGGCTAAAATTTAAGAGAAGTCCACATGAACTCGTTCTTAGTGGTGAAACGCACCTGGTCACAAAAGGCGGACTCCAGCGATATTTCAGAGATCATTATAAACACAGCAGTGAAATGGTACGATCAATATGGCTGAAGCGTCGAAACCACAGCCCTTTGTCGGATAAACCGCCACTAATTCTGCTACGTAGAAGTAGCTGCCGTGGGAAGAATCAATAGGTCACACAATGGGGTGGGAGGTCCCCAGCCACTAGAGGGGGATTCACTGATCTTCTGCGCTGACAGCAGGGTAAAGACAAAAAAAAAGAGGTTTGGTTTAAGGAAATTTACCGGGTTATTCAAAATTTCTCTGCGCTTGTTTGGTCCCCGATTACTAGTGGACGAAGCTTCAGGCTTGTCATTACACGTCACAGCACTGGGATGCCTTCTTATGTCGCTGAACGAAGGGCTTCAGCTACTTACCAATGTAAATAAGCTCTAGATACAGTGGCAGGTTTAGCTCCTACTTACCCAGCCTCGACCTCGACATTTGTCGGTTTAAGAAGGCACTCCACATGACACCACTCCAACCACCTCTTCCATAACGCCCTTAAACCCTATCAGCTAACAGCCCGCTCTCCTAGCTCGTTTCCTGTATCAACGTACCACTACACCAACAACAGAGGTACGATCAATCAGAGGCTCTACTTGATTTGAGTCTTTTGAGATCCGAAGATACCTAATCGTCAATGAAAAACTGCGTGATCATATACAGCAGATTTTGCAATTCACTTCCGAGTGAATTTCAACCAAAATCACTTTGAATTCGGAAGTGAATTGCGGAACCTTCCTGCCAATTTTTTTTAATTCAAAAGGGGTACTAAGTTTGAGACACACTGTCTCCTCTGCAAAGCAACGTAGTCAATTTGCATTTTGCACAATTTGTTGCAGCCAAAACATGCCACAAGGCATTCTACCTGTTATGAATGAATTTATGAAAATTGCATCTGAATCACAGATGTTTAGGTCTTTAAGATTTTATTTTTTTTAATAAATAATAATAGCACACAAATTGCAATTATGATTGCGCGCGCAGATATCGCGAACTGACATTCAATTAAGAATGCAATATGATAACTTAATGAAATAAAATCAATAAAAACACTTATATACACCTCTCGCAATTCAAATTGATATTGAAAGATCGGCAATGCAACTTTGTAATTGAAAACTTATCGCAAATTGCAATAAAAAAAATTTTCCCAAACACACTTTGAAATGCAGCAATTTTGATCACTTAACACTTGCCGTCTAAAATTGAAGTGTAATCGGAGGAAATTTCACACCCACAACTTGTCAGCTACCTAGCAACACTCCCCACCACGCATTGTGGTCTTTATCACAGCAACAGAATCTCGCCCGGTGTTCTAAAACGCTTTTGTATTGATACGAGTATTGTTGATCTGAAAACAATAAAGCATTCTGCCAACCAACAACAACAACAACATAGGCTGAGTGGCAACGCGATCATGTTACGTAGTGGCGGACGAGGATCCCTTGCGACAACCGGCAGACAATTCAGAATGAAAACATTGTCAAAACAAAACTCCACAAGCGTAAAGAGAAAAAAGCAATAAAACAAGAAATTTGAGGTTTATAAAAAACACGATAACCTGCTGAGCTGAATGTGAAACATGCTCGTAAATTAAAAGAGCAGCAAACACGCTATCAAAAGCGAGTATTGTAAAAGCAAATGCAGAAGGATAAATTGCAGTTCCACAGGCAGACATACTGGTACGAAAGAGAGAGTGAAAATTGAAAAA
>NW_016162762.1:0-25920 GCF_001687245.7 Rhagoletis zephyria | reverse complement strand
ACGCTCTATCTCAAAAAACTTTTCAAGAACGCCCTATTTCAGAGTTTAATTGAAAAACACCCTATCTCAAAATTCGATTCAAATAGGGCGTTCAAAATGTATTGAAAATATGCTGAGATAGGGCGTTTTTGAAACGAATTCTGAAATAGGGCGTTCTTGAAAAGTTTTTTGATATAGAGCGTTTTCGAACTGGCTGCCGAGATAGGTCGATCTTCCACTCAGCCATCGATATATTCAAATATTTTACAAAAACACCCGCGAGATCTCTTTAATGATTTTATTAAATGGTTTGACAAGCATGCATAATCTTCTTATATGGTATTGCAACTACAACATTCGTCCGATCTCAACCTCTAGCCTCATGTTAGCCAAGAAAATTCCTTATAAGGAAACTCAAGGGCAAAGATATGCCTTTTAAATATTTCGACGAAGTCGGTTCATAAATACGACTTTTATAAATAATTTGACTACAGCGCCACCCAGCGGTTGCATTTTTCGCAAACGTATTTTTCATGATGCAGCTAGAACATGTTTTGAATTTAAATGAAATCCTAGGTTTCGCGAGAGCGCCAGCTCTTTCGTTTTCATCAAAACCCCCATGTCCCGGTACCCACAAAAGGGCGACCCTGCTATGCGTTCTAAATTGGTTCAATAAAGTTTGCAGTTAACAACAAGCCCGGATGTAGTTTTGAATGATTCTAGGGCTTCTAATGCAACCTGACACCGGACCCAGCAATGCCTTCTTCGAGCATGTATCCATCTCGGTATACCAGCCATGGGGTGCCCTTGCCAATTGTTGTGATTAAATCGGCAACTTTCGGATATTATTGCCTTGTAGAGCTTGTTGATTGATAACGGGCTTCTCAAAGAACGTTTCCAATCCTTATGCTTACTAAGCTGCCGAGTCGCAAAGCGTTCCAGCATGCCATTGAGAATTAGTAAGGCTAGCGGTGGTATACCTGGGAATTGTCAGTGCCTTCGTTTGGCAGGAGCGCATGACTCCTGTAATGGGTACACAGAACAATCGGTGATTGATTTGTGGCCTCCAGTGCCTGGATATGTAATAATCGGTTTAATCACTGCATTGAGTGATCAAAAATATCAGTTTCGGGGCTATTCCTCATGTTTTACCATTACATTTGTGACAGCCTTGTTGGTAACAGATATGAGATGTGGCTTCTGGTTAAGCCTTTTGTTCAAAGTAATCCCTAAATATTTCGCTTCGTGCGATAACTTGATCTCAAAGGGATCAAAGGGACTTTCATTCCTTTTGGCAATTGGGTTACTGACATACCCTTATCAGAGCACCATGTCTCAGCCAATTTAAGGCTGCATGGAATTCAGAGGCAATGTTGTCTTTATTGCAGCCTTCCACTTAGATGAGTAACTACATATATGTATAGCCAAAAGCGTCAAATGAGTTGCCGGTCAAGCTTTGAAGGGGCTCATGCCTACCGCTTCCTAGTCGCGCTATTATAGTTCTGGCTTCAACATACTTCTGATCTGGTATTGCAGTAATAGTAGATTTGTTTGATTGATATGCATGTTGGCCTGTCTGATTTAAATATTAATTATCTCATTTTACCAAATTTCAAAAATGTACCAAATCGGCAAGTTATGTGCCAGTTTACCAAACTAGAAAAAAATGTACCAAAAATGGTACATTTCGACCAAAATGGCAACCATGATTCTACACACTTATGGGTATGGATATTCGAGTACCAAAGTGTCTCCTACTTTTTTACGAGTTTTCCACTGCATACATACATATCTGGCGTAATAATTAAATACTTATTTTTTTTTTGTTGCGCTCAAAAGGTGTAAATTGCATTTTTAATGAACGGGTGAATTTTTTTACGTTTATTTGGCAAGCTTTTAAAGGCAATAAAGTTTTATGTATTGAGATCGAGGCTTTCAAGTGCATAAAAGACATGATTTATTGGTATATCTCTCGTGCAAAAATTAAGCAACTTTTCGTTTTAAATATTTAGTCTAAGTAACTTGATCCAATAAATGCCACGATTGCCTAGAGTTTCGATGCGCAGTGCTTTTGGCAATTTTTTTTTGTTGACAGTGTCATGCATTTTCTTCCACAAAAAGGATGCTCAACAAAAAATAAAAAAGCCTAAAATCAACGGTATTTTGTAGCCACTTATGGCGATACTAAATTTATTTCTTTATTTATTTTTATGCTCTTCAAAATATTTCAGATTGCGGCGTTATTCTACTACAAAAGCTCAAGAAAATTGCAAAATTGCGTTTTTTGATGCTTTTGATGCCAAATATCTCAAAGTCAATTGAATAATAGAAAGGGCAGATTCTTAATTTAGGGGAAAGGCCGATAGGAATCAGATCTCAAAAGGTCTGAAGTGAAAAAAATTTAAATAACATGGGTATTCATCCAAATGCGTTAATGTCCCGTAACTGTGTCATGCTCGTAAATAAACCGGTTTTCAATACAAAATTAAGTAAGTTCACGAGATTTACATGGTTACGAGATATTTATGCATTTAAGTGAATACCCCCGATTATAATTGCTTTTAAGCGAAAAAATAAAACTCAAATAACAATTACAAGGTTCAACAAAATTTGAACGAGTTTTATCTCGAAAAGGGGACCGGCCTCATCTTATCAACTTACGCGCGATTTTTTCGTTCATTTCTATTCAACTTATCGACATAAGATGGAATCCATCAGATGGACTGTGTTTTGAGGTATGTCTGACGGAGTTCGAATATGGGACGCTAACCACTGAGCTATGCACACCCCATAAACTCTTCGTTGTTTATCCATCTCCTTATACAATTCACTCCAACCAATAAAATTGTGTGTGAGGGTATTTTGCGACGCTTAGTGCTCGTTGATTTTTTCAATTAAAATTTGAAAAATAATGATAACTTTTCGTCCCTGGGGGCCAATTCTTGTTCTATGAAAACGTGAAGTGAAAACATTTTTCATCACTTTACACAAAAGTACGATTCTGTTTTAAAAGGGAAATAAATTAATTTGTCAAAACGTGTTCACACAATTTTTCACAAAGTTTTGTGGCTGTGAAAGAGAAAAGTTGGGAATTTTTCCCAAAACCATCCTCTTGTAATAAAGAATGTCGTTGTCTTAAATTCACAATAATTTACCAAATAATTACTTGCTAAATGTGAATGGAAAAGCCTTTAAGGATCGAGAATCGCTTAAAATGATATAATGAAATGATAAAATGAACAAATTAAATTTTCATTGACATTGAATTTTTCATTTTCACTTCACCATTTTATAGAACGAAGAATTTGCCTCCTGGTTTGTTTCTTAAGTCTTTTGTTTTCACTCATGTTAAAGACTTAAGCAACAAACTTTTACATAAATTCGATATTTTGTATAAATATTGCGTATCAAAATTATAATCTGAAATGAGTGCTGAAAACTTTTTCAAATCAAAATTATACAAAACAATATTATAAGAACAGTACGCATACAGCCCATCTTGAGAGAAATATTAAAAATAACCAAAAACTACGAAAAACAAATATGTGTAATCCTTTTCAGGCACCTAGATGACCTTGGATTAATTTTTAAAATACCAGTTTCCGATGAAGAATGTTTTGTTTCCATGCACTTGGTTTGCAAATTTCCAATTTGTTCCTGACTATGTTTAGATGTGCACCTCCTCTTAAAATGGTGAGCTTACAGAGGCACAACTCAAAATTTGACATTTTTGGATTTTATTTACCATTCAGCATAAGCTGGAGCAAATTTTTGTTATAATTTGTTAAAAAAAACCTATGGTGAAGTCTCCCTTACTAATATGATTATCATGTGCAAAGAAATAGTTTTTCGCAATTTCTGGCAAACGTGTAATATGGAGTTGTGTCCCTTTTGAAGACGGTGTGCGATATATCTGCACCCTCTAAGGATGAAACAATCAATTTCCATTCCGGCTCCTACAGTTTCTTAAGTTTAGCCTGAAAAAATGCCATGCTTTAATTGATTAAATTATATTAGCTATGTTTTCTTTTTCTGTTGACTTAGGGTTTACAAAAATAACAAAAATTAATTTGATATTATTTTAAAGCATCTGAGATTGGCCTCCTTTGTGCTGAGAACTCTAAAAAATAATTCAAATTTACATATTCCAGGTAGCATGTTTTTAGACGTTGGACAAATAATATTTCATTTAGATAAGATTCTTTCAAAATTGTTTATATTTCTTCTCTTTTCGAAGAACAAGCTGCTTCAAAATGCACGGCTTGCATGCGTATTTGAATTCCATAAACATAAATTTCTTCTCGGAATTCAGCATTTCCGTCACTGATTGACCTCTCATGCCGTCGAGAATTTCTACACACTACTACTTCATATTGTGCACATTAAATATATTATTGCCAGAGTTTTGTTGCAGTTAGTAAGTAAGCACTCAGATTTTTCTGTTGTTTATTCCTTTTTCATTTTCACTACAACATGCGTGCATTGCATTTGTAATTAAAGGCAAAGTAAAAGCCTTCATTAAACAAACCAAAAGGTATTAAATAAGTCTGAAGCAGGAATTTAATTATGTTTTGTATAATGAATAAGTTGACAAAGTGCTTAATGCCTCACATTCACACAAACACAGCAACCTGTTGGTGTAAGTGTCTACGCCTTTTGTTTCTTGGTTATGAATTTTTTAATATTTGTATAGGCTTACCTTTCATAATTTTGATTAATATGCATGAAATGATGTTTGATACTAAATTTTTCTTAAGTATAACTGACAATATTTTTATTAAATTCGCTTAAAAGGTAGTTATGTAATATGAAAGCAATTCATTTACTGTTAAAATTTTTTTTTATGCCTTTGACTTTTGTTTTGCGCTGACGTGATAGCTGCAGCAGTTACGAACGTGTGTCGTAGGCATTTCCTGTCTGTAAGGCAAGTGTGCCTAGTTTCATGTCCAATAAAACAATTAAAACTGGTGTGGAAATTGGCGCCTGATGTGATGCGTATACAACATGCCTTTCTATTATTGAAAAAAAAAATGGTGACAAAAAAACTAAAATTTTGAGTGTTCTGGACACTCACAAGATTTTGACGTGAAATATTTATTCTTTAAAAGATGAAATTACCATTTCCTATTACCATTAGCCTACACTATTGCCATTACCATTACCAGTTTCATTAGTCTATATTGAAGCACACGTAAATATGGGTTTTATTTAAGAGCTGTGTGAAAATAGTGTCTCTTTGCATACATACTTGCACTAAACTGAGTTTCAGTGTCGCCTAGAATTTGCCAGTAGCCCTAGGCTCAACTACCGGAATTCGAACGCTTGTCATGGCAGCTGGCTCAGTGTCGCATGCTTAAATGTTTTAAGAAAAATAAAAAAAATAATAAAATAAAAATATGTACATATACATTTACGTAAACACAATTTTCAATAATGTTATAAAATATGGCAAAGTCATTTTTGCTAAATTTACAACCGCATTGCCATGTTTAGCTTAACGGCTGCAGGTGCCGCACTCCTACAGCTCCAATTCGTGTTGCCCCACTTATGGTTATAATTAATATATGAACATAAAATAGATATGTATGTTGAGATGTGTACAAAAGTCGCATTGAGCGTATAAACATGAAAATCGGTTGGCGGATTATTTATTATGATTTTACGGCAAATTAACGCCGCGTCGGTGAATTGGCTTTTAGTTGAGCTCCTTGCATTTTTACTAGATAAGCTACTGGCGTTCTGTTTATTTATTTTTTTTTTTTGAATTCAAGTATTTGCATTGAAATATTTTCAGCAATGAAAGTATTTAATTTCTTAAAATTGTTGAAGGACTTAGAGCGGTCGTTTGTTGACATGTTGAGTAGCCATTGCACAACATTGAGGTACATACATATGTATGATATATATCGACACCTTAATTCACAGAGGCCTTAACCGACACTTTTTTCAAAACTGCGTTTTGCACAGATTTTGGTAGGAGATATTAAATTACACCTTCAATAAAAATTTTAAAGTGTTCGTTTCAAAAAAAAAAAAAAAACAGAGCTACGTGCCACTTTTTAAAAATCCCTACCTGTTTTTGATACTCTTTTTTAATAACGTTTTTGCTTCTCCTGTAAAATAAAAAATTTGTTGGTTATGGCCAGGATTGCCACTGACGAAAAAAAATACTTACCATCCACTTGAAAAAAAATCTACCAATTGTGGAAAATATCTACCAAAAATTTTTTTTTATTTTAATGAATTAACTTTTACAGTTAATTCCATAAGAATTCAAATTGTGTTTAAGGAGCTCTTTATTTAAGAGATCATATTAATGACATCTTCTCAGTTTCCTTCAACCGAATCGTGGTTGCCGAAACTTCATCATTTGAAAAAATTTAAACTGGAGTTATTATAGATAAATACAGTGACTCAAAAAACGCTTGGTGATTTCTTTTTTAATATTCACCATTTTTTCAAGCCAAATTTTTTCGGTATTATTTTATAAGAATATTGTTTACGCTTTAGGCAAACATTTAAAAATCAAGGATTCAAGCTAAATACAACATTTAGAAAAATTCAAAAAATGTTCGTCTAAATTTCGAAATTTTTACTCTGAATTTTTTGAACAATTTAAGGTATGGAGTTTTATAGCCCATACTACTTGAGACTAATCAACAATGTGCAGATAAAAATTCTTGTTGGCAGTTTTTCGTTTTTTTACCGCCAGTATTTTGTGTGTTTTTTTTCATTTAACAATTGCCATTGATAAAAATATGCGTTTATTTAATTTTTTTTTCGAAGGCTCGAAGTGGGTAATTACATACTTGTCCGTTATTTTTTTTTATTTAAATAATCATTTAAAATATTTAGGCAGTCAAAAGCTTATCGGAATTCCAGTAAAAAGAGTTTGGAATGTTCGCCTTTTATCGACATGTTCGCCTTTTATTGATATACATTTATTCGTATGTATATAAAAAGTGTGCATTAAAGTGTTCGAAAATTAATGCAATAAAGTACACTGCACTTTTGGAAAGAAATTTCTAATAAAAAGATAACTACGAAAAATAAAACGGGAACAAAAAGTTTTATTTGTTTTTCAAACTAAATAATTCAACAAAAATCTACCAAAATGAGAAAAAATTTACCTTTTTACCATTTGAGCAAAACAAAACATTTACGTGTATTTTGTTGTTGCTTCTGGTATCTAAAGTGTCAAACACTGTTCTGATTTTTTTCTGGTAAATCAAAGTGTGCCATGTGAAATACAAAAAAAAATAAAAAAATTAAATTTAATTCGCTGACCCTCTCTCGACGGGCTTGGACGCATGACCACGGTACAAAGTAAAAGGCATCCTTGAATATTGTCAGTTCTATATCTAATCCAAAGCTTAGTTCATATCACCTATGCATGTAGTATATGTAGGCTTCTTTGTGTGAACATACACACATCATATCTCTTTTAATGCACTAGCGGATTTTTTTGTTAAGCACATTTTTTTTCGTATTTGTAACAAATTGTGTGAGTGTGCCGTCAGCGGTCAGTCACCAGACGATACGCATGCGCCATGCTACCAATAAAAGCCATAAATAACCCGGTGCAGACAAGCAACTTGTATCACTTTTTTGCAGGGTTTCTTTTCAACTAATGTAGCTTTTTGTAAACTACAAGTAAGTATTTGACATTTTTTTGCCAACGCTCTACTTTAGTTGCTTGACGGCGGTCATTTATCAATTTTCACCTATGTATATAGGTAATTAATAAGTAAGTGCATAAGTATGGCACGAGCAAACGCACACTTTTGTTTATCTATAATAGCCGTTTCTATTTTATTTTATTTTTTTACCAATGAACGCATAGTTTTGGCGCCTGTCACACGTGCTAATTTATTACTAATTGACTTTTGGTGAAAAGTAATTTAATCTGCACGCAAAATATTTTATTTTAATTCGTTTTTTTTTGTGTATTGTGTTTTTTCTTTGCAGCTTTCCTTAGTGCAGCTGGCCACTACCGATAACGCAAATGGACGTGGGCTGCGTTTGGAGTTGAAAAAATATTGTGCCCCAATGCAAATCAGTTTTTGGAGTTGCATGAATCGCACATTGGAAGGTAAGGAAATTTGTTTGTGTACAAGCATGTACATACAGCCTTGGCCACAAGTATTAGTCACTCCGATATATGACAATTTTTTTTTTAATTTTATTTATTTAATGTTTAAGATTTTTTTACACAATCCTAGCTCATTATCTAACAAAAAGCATACAAATCAAAATTCCAAACTTTGTGCAAAAAATATAAAAATTCTGAAAACGTTCACCATAATTTCCCACTTTTTATTCAGAATCTTTAGAAAAATAACTACCTAGCACGACCCTCCGAGATTGAGGGCATTATTAATTAACTTAAATTTAATTTCGACTACTTGTATGCTTTCGAAGCCTCCCAGTCATTGCTGACCAAATTATTCACCTCTGTTCTGATGTTGGCTTCGATGGCTACAACTGTTTGCGGACCAAGGATTTCCTGTTCTGAGCCTTCTCTGGCCAAATGGTCAGATGCCTAATTACCAACAAGGTACTCCTGAGTGATATGGCACCCCGAGTAAGAAAATGTTGTTATGTTTTCAAACATAATGTAGTCTAGAAGTAGCCTGGCCGCTAGTACAAACACGTTATCTCCTGCACTTCACATATTTTCCACCACAGAGTCCATGACATTGGGATTTGCAAATATCTCAGCTTGTAATATCGAGGCATATTTTCCAAGAGAAAAGTGAAGCTCTTCACCATTATCTTCGATATAAATACCACATCCTAACCCAGTTTAAGTTTTGCAACCGTCCGTACTGATTCAGCAGTGTGTGAGCACGGGCTCAGTGTTGGAGTTAAGCCAGCATTCATCCTCAGAGAACTCAACCTTGTTGTATCTCCTCAGCAAAGGTAATGGTTGCGTACTATCTTGGAGTATTGTAAATACACTTTTATGAATATAGAGTGCTTCTGCAGGTTCTGCAACTTCTGCAGGTTGCATTTAAGGCCTTCCCATGTATGAAGGTGCAAAATGATGGTAAGTGAAGCAGGGCATCAAGAACCGCCCCAGGTAGATTTCCCGCTATTCACAGAGAGTATGCTCCACCATGCTACTGATGCATAACAAATAATGGGTCTGTTAGGATAGTTTGTCTGGCAGCGGAGATAGTACAAAGTTAGGATATTTCATCGATATAGTCCTACTCACGACGGATGGACTGACGGCTATCGACCTGTTGAGATGATGTAGCCCAGGGTCATCGATATATAGATACAAATGTATATACACTATATATAGATACAAATGTATCGACACTAGAGTTCAGCTTTCCGTCTAATTTGAATCCATTAGGATTCCGGTAGAGACCACTTATATTGAGATATTTGTTCAGCGAAATTCTGCAGGTTAGGTTAGGTTGTCGTATGTGGGTATGATTTCATATCGAAAAGGCTATGCGACTTTCATCGAGTGTCTTGCAGTTCGATCTATTTTGCCATTGGCAAGGGTCGAAAATATTGCTGGCCACAACCAGACGGAAATAAGAGGCATCGACTTGGAGACTATTACCACTGGTTCATTAAAGCAATGTAGAGAGTATGTTACATTATGCTGAATGCGAGGTGTTAGCCAGAAAAGCGCTCCCTCGGGATATTTCAGTTTACTCAGCATTGGCTAAGTGTAGCCAGTTGCAGTTGGAAGGATTTAAAATCGAATAGGGTCTGAAAATGTTTGTAAGCTTCTTCTTACGTTTTCCAGTTAACTTCAATTGTTCCTAAACTAGACGGAAAGGACTTGTTAAGCTTCCCAACTGCTTCCGAATGCACTCGACTATTGCGACTCAAAAAATTAAACTTAACTGACTTCCTTCCATTATTTCTACAGGCCGGCCAAAGAGTCTGTATTGTGAATCCTTTTTGGCGGGCGCAATAACCGAGTGGTTAGAGGTGTGTACATCAGCCCGGTAGGACCAAGGTTTAATCCCTGGTACGAGCAGCATTTAAAAATATAAATAGGATATTCTAACCACGGGCTTTCCTCTCTTCTCATAAAACCATTTGTCGTTCGGAGAGGACGTAAAGTTGTAGGTCCCTCCATTTGTGTAAGAATGTCAAGGTTCGCACCATAATTTGGAGGTGAAGCTGGATCAAAAACTTAGCAAATATGTGAGCGCTAAACACTTTTTTTTATTTATATGCCTGATTTTGTTATGAGCGTATATTAATTTATGCCAGAGATTAAACTAGCGAAATATTAAAAAGAAAATAATTCTTCAGCAAAGTGTAATAAGCGTTTTTTTTGAATGGTGACAACAAAATTCAATTCAGCCAAACGCTTGTATTCACTTTTGATCTTCTATAAGCTCACATTTCAGCAAGATTATCTGATAAAAAAATACTCTGGTACAAATGACAATTTTGTGCATGATTTATAATGAAAGAAGAAAAATAAAATCTAAACTACTCACATCAACGGAATCTAATTTTTTATACTTTCCTTATCCTTTATTTATTTAGGTATTTATGTATTTGTTCTTCATATTTTTGTGAACATATTCTTAATTGCTTTTCATTTTTATTCCCTTTCAGCCGTTGCACGTGGCGCTCAGTGGTCGGGTAGACGTTGCTGCGCTTTGGGCTTGTCGCCGCGTTGCCGCAATGCCTGCGCCACGTCAGAATCGACGGCGCAACCACAACTAATCAACGCGTGCCGTCAAAGTGATGAGCAACATATGTTTGCTTGTTTTGAACATCAGGAGGCTGGCGATCGTTGTTGTAGTACGGCGCGCACTTCGGAATGCCTACAGGTGGGTGCAGCGTGGGGGAATGAGGGAACTGTTATTGGATGCAGGTGGGAGAACGACGTATGTGCTATTTTTGGATTGATACATTGACTTAGGAGAATGTCTAGTGCTAAAATAATGCCTATTGAGATACATACACATATATGTATGTAGGGACCATCTCTGTTGTAGGAAAAGAAAAATCATTTTACTTATAGAGCACTTGGCTTGTTGCACCGCTAGGTTATGAGCGGGAGAAGGACATTTTTGTACTGCTTAGCTGGCTAAACTTCCTCTGTAGGAGATTTACGAGCACATTTTGCAAATTTCGCGCCGTTTATTTTCCGCTTTGGCACCGCACTGATTTCCTAGCCAGCATTTAATTATTCTTATCTAAATAGTCGTAGGCGTTAAGCATATGCAATTAGGTATCGCCACAGTGACCATGTCTTTGGTGGTGCCTGCGGCTACTTCAACAACAAAGAAAAAAGAATAAAATAATTAATTGATTCCTAACTTGATTGACTGGTTTGCTAGTTGATTGCAGGCAGCGTTAAAGCCTACGAACGCTCCAATCAAATTCGCATGCTATTAAAATCTTAACAAATTTATTGTTGCAGGCCTGTCGCGATGTCTTTGAACCGCATGCCACACACAAACGCAACGGCCACCACCGACTGCGCGAGATGTGCCACGAGGAACGCGAGGCCGAGCTGCTGCAATGCGTACACAACATAACGGGCATGATGCCGGTGACAAACTCCCACAAATGTAAGTTGAGATGATTTCAATGCCTTTTGTGCCGCTGACAGGGTTAATTGAAAAATGTGACCCGCCTTTAGTTCGAGTGAATGTAAACAGATAATCCATTCATCTTTACAGATCTGCCCTGCTGTGAGTTCTCCAGCGTAGACAGCTGTCGGCGCACCTGTCGCTCGGCGTTGAATAGCACCGAAAGCATAGACATAATTATTGGCGAGCTAGAGGTGGGCGGCTGTGGCATGCCGCTGCCACATCTACCGCTTTGGCAGTGCTTCTTGACCGCAGAGCGTAAAATCTTCGTGCCAGCCACTAAAAGCACCAACGAGCTATCGCAGATCAATCAGATCGGCATCGATTCGGCTAAGCTGCATTGCTGCGAGAAAGCGGTGTCCACAAAGTGTCGGCGTCTCTGCGTGCAGACTTACTCAAACGATTGGACAGCGACGCGCGCGCTTTTCGAAACTTCCTGCCTGTTGGAGCGCAACGAATTGGAGTTGCGACAGTGTGTCGACGAAGTAGACGAACCATGTGAGCTGGGCTGTGATGGGCTGAGCTTCTGCACCAACTTCAATAATCGTCCGACGGAGCTATTTCGCAGCTGTAATGCCGTCGCGGATGTAGCAGCGCGTTCCGATCTGCAAATGTGGCAACAGAATGGCTCCGTCAGCTTGGATGGCTTCGAGCTGCCCATCAAGAATATGACACGCTGCGCGCCCGAGCAGTGGAAGGCTATCGCTTGCGCGCTACAAATTAAACCATGCACGCGCAATCGTCACTACAACCACATTTGTCGCGAGGACTGCTATGAGATACTGAGCGAGTGCATGGATTGGACGCGCATGAGCTCAGCGCTTAATGCGGAAGCAGTATGCGCGCGTCTTCATCCCGATGGCGATGATGTGCCTTGCGTATCGTTGCGACCATATCGCGAAGAGAGTGATGCACCTAAGGAAACTGGCGGGCACCATGGACTGACAGCGCCCTGCAAGGGTCATCCATGCAACGGCAGTGAGGCGTGCATAGCGCGCCGGAATGAAAGCAACGCCTATGAATGTGTGCCCGGTTGTAGTCTCGGTGAGGCGTCAAACTATTTGGTGCCCTTTGGCGCTTATGTGCGCATACCAGTGCTGCAGGGCGTGAAGATGGGTGGTATTGGGGGCGAAGGTCTGGTGGGCGCTTTCAAGGTGTGTCGCTGTGGCGCGCAGGGACGCATCGAGCACTGTCAACCGTTGCCTAGCTTCTCTTACGCGAACTGCGTGCTGCCGGGTGGGCGCAGTTTTCGGCATGGTACCTCCTTCTATCTGGAGTGCAACTTGTGTAGCTGCTTTGCGGGCGAGATTACATGCACCAAGAAGCAGTGTCGACTGGCAGGTGAGCATAAAGACAAAAACGATGATTTGAGATTCATTTTCAGTAAACTATCCAACATTTTATTTCTACCACTTTACTTCAGGCTACAATGATCCCTCTTACACCAGCCTGCCCTGCAACTGCCCGACCCACTTTGTGCCCGTCTGTGGCAGCAATGGCAACACCTACCACTCGGCTTGCCTCGCTAAATGTCTCGGCCTGCAGGACAGTGAAATGCAGTATGGTGCGTGCGCTACATTGAGTCCGTGTCGTGAGGGCGCCTACAGCTGTCCAGCGGGTCATCAGTGCCTAGCACAAGGCAAAATATGCTTGTCATCGATGCATCGACCGTGTCTGCAGTACCAGTGTGGTAAGTAAATCTCGACTTCAAATCATATTCAACAGCCTCACTCAACTAGTTCTCCTTCCAGTCAATCTCACCAGCGGCTGTTCGTCCATTGAATCCCGCCCCGTCTGCGATACGCAGCGACACACGCACGCTAGCGCTTGTGACCTGCTGGAAGCGCGCGCATCTTTCGCTCACTGGGGCTCCTGCTTCAGCAGTTGCACCTGGCAAGGTCCTGTATGCGGCATCAATGGCGTCACATACGCGCACGAATGTGCCGCCTGGGCGGATTACATCATTGTAGACTATCATGGCCGCTGTCGCGAAGTAGGCCTCCTTGCAGCAGATATGGGCCGGCGCTGTCGCACTGTGAAATGCCCGCGTCTACCATCGCCCTACTGTCGCGGCGTTGTGCCGCCCGGCGCTTGCTGCCCCATCTGCGCAGGCGCATTTCGCGTTGTCTATTCGCGCAAGCAAATCGATCGCGCGCTATATGCAGTGCGCGGCCAACATAGGGATCTATTGACGTTGAATAGTGTGCTGCAAGCACTGGACGCGCTTGTACAGCTGGCTGAGTGCCAACTCACTGGCTTTCTAACCATGGAGGTGGGTATCTTTGTGGCGCTTGTACCGCGCACGGCGGCGCCGACGCGCATACAAATTGAAGCGTGTGCGCGTGAAGCCGAACGCATTTCTACGCTGATCGATGCGCAGTCGCATGAAATTACAACGAATTTGTTGCTTTCTGGGCTGACAGTTTCGCATTTGGTGGAGGAGAATGTGGATGGTGGTGGTAGGCGAATGCTGGTTATGCCCAGTTTGGCGATCATTGTGTCGCTGACGTTGTGGACGCTACAGTCTAAACGCGTTTTATAGTTATAGCATTTGAGTTGTTACCTGTTGTGGGTGAAATGGAAGATGAAAAAGTGTTTTTGTAAAACTGCTGAGTGAATTCTTAGTGCCAATTTAGTTGTAGTTTGAATGTTTTGTTTTTAATCGAAAATCAAGCCAAATGTAAATAGGAATGTGTATTCAAATAGTTTATTTTAGTGAGTCTAGGAATATACATACATAAGTAGATTTTAAGTAGTTAACATTTTGTTAATGATCGTAATTAACCTTTCTAATTTTTGAAGAAAAATATGAAATAAGTATTTGTAAATATTGCTTAGGCTGCTTTAAGAAACCATCGATGAGATTATTTAATCTTAAACAATACATATGCATGTAAGTATGTATGTACATAGATTTATTTATGTATGTACATTGCATACTGTCCATATTTGTATATATGTATGTAAAAGCAACTTCTTAGTTTTTATTAGAATATAAATAGTTTTGAAAACTAAGTGCCGTTTTCTCATCTAGGTTTTAAAATGTATCTGCCCTTTAAGAAACAAAATTTGTGTTTAAAAGGCAGATAATTCTTAAAACCTACATAACAAAAAGGGCCCTAAAGATAATAATTGTAAAACAGAAATTTCCTTAGTTATTTTTTAATGCTATTTAATGTGCACAAATATCAGTTTATATTTCAATGTCTTATTCATCAGAAATATTGTTCAATGGGTTTGAAATGCTTTAAGTATAGTAGGTAATAGTATAACTATAAACCTTATCTATTTAAACCAGTAAAGCATTAAGGTGTAAGGCAAGCGTTTCCATACTCATAAAAACTTAGTTAAAATACTTAGCAAATAAAATAAATTTTTCATAATCTTGAGAAAATTAAAATTTTAGTTTAGGCTGATTTTCACTATGCCATATTTTAAGGATAAAATTTGTCGGAATTTTTTTTTTTTACACAACTTTCTTCTCCTTAATCTATGCCACAGCCGACAATATTATGATCCAAAAGGTAACATATAGCCGATTTAGCAGCGATTATACGCGACTGAAGACCCATTCTGATGAGAATGAATCGATATTCTGGGTTTTAGTTGAATTTAATAATATGTTTTCACGTACTAGATGACAAATCCGCTTGAATTCGACACAGTGAAAATAAGTGGCAGAATTGGGCCTAAAAAGAAAACTACATTTTATACTGAAATTTACAAGTGTATATATATTTGTATACAAATATACATACTCATTTGTATAAATTGTTCTCAACGATAGTTTCAAAATGCCCGTATATCACCTTCTCATATTAGAAATTGTTTAAACCAGCATGTGCCTTAAAACTTTATTAATGTAGATACCATTCACTTGATGTGAGGTCTTCATTCATTGTGAACGATAAAAGGTAAAAACTAGACACGCAATTTTAGTATGTCTCTTAAAAACTGGACATTTGTAGATACATAATAACAGGGTACAAGGTGCAGGCAACAAAAAATCTGAGCCTGCATAATTCTTAAATGGTACGTAAGCAATGTATTTTTATAGTTTCGAGCGTTGTGATTGATCCTACAAAATTTATATTGACCTCAAAAGAGAAGAACTAATTTTCTTACGTGTTATTCCTATGGGAAAAATAAACGATCGATGCGCGACCTCTTAAAATTATTGTAGAGAGGGGAGCTCCATGGAGGATCATTAGTACATATGCCAAATACTAAAATTTGATTCGAGTGCGGTCAAATTGCAAGATATTTTTTTTTTTTACGTGGTCTAATGTATCCCTACTCAAGTGTATGTTAGTTAAGTAAAACCTCACATCATATTGAAGTTAGTACATATTTTGGGTTTTATTTGTAATAATCTACAATAAAGAAATATTCTTTATTATAGTAGAACTTGTGATATTTGAGAAAAACGAGAGCCATATAAAAAAATGTTTGTACGTAGTAATAACTAGTTAAACCGCTCTATTTTAAGTACGTATCGAAATAAAAATATGTTCATGTTGAAGTCGACTTAGCCTATCCCTCTACAAATGAGCCATTTATTTTACTCTAGTAGTCAATCAAAGCTGCAAGCAACACCAAAAGCTCAACTTATCCTTTATGTTCCAATAGCATTATTTATCATAGCCTTGAATTCTGATCATATTCTCAATATCACTGCATAATTCGTAGACAAGTAAATATGAATATACATATTAGGACACCGTTAATATGTAGTACTTATATGCGGGTACATATGTGTGTAAGTAATGTATATATGTATTAATATAAAAGGAACAGAAGTTTACGAAAAGCCATAAGCGAAACCGATTCGTATAAAGTAATTTAAATGCTCGTAACTACTCATGTACATACGATAATTATTTAAAAAGTTAATTTTATGGAAAAATGTAATTAAAGATTGATCAATTCATATATTAAGTTGTATACAAAAAAACATATTGGAAAGAGACATATCTTCGCCAGTTTTGGGGAGTTTAGTTATCTGTCGGATTGAAAACATATTCTCCTTATCAAGTTTATTAATTGTATGATGAAATCTCAAAAGAAGTAAATTTCGTATTAATTCCTTACGTTATTAAACTTTCGATATGTATGCATTGAACCATCCCATCTCTGAGTCTATATTATTTTTGCAAGGCGATTCCGAAAAACAAATTTTAGGCCGAATTTTTAAATTTTTCGCTGATTCGGCAATATATATATTTTTTAAATAGTTCTACTGGAATAATCAAAATACTTCCTTACAAAAGTTCAAGGATTTTTGGTGAGCTTTAATCGTCTGATATTAGGGTGTCACGCCAGGGTGATAAGAACTTTATGATAATGAACTTTAGACCAAATGTAAATGCCGGAGATATAACGAATAATGTAAAAGGGTGACACCTACGTTCGGCTAATTTTTTTTATTTTTTTGAAGTTGCCTCGCAAAAATTCTTTAGACACAGGACTGTACGGCAAACTTTTGTTCTGCTACGGTTACTAGACCATGTATGTTTGTATATTTTCCATTAATAAATGTATGAATAATTACAAATGTAAGTCCTTAATACCAAAGCATTTAGTAAAGAATTAAAGAAATATACATACATACATATGTATATATAAATCTTGTAAAATGATAAGCATTATTACAGTAATTTTTAGCTATGTACCTCTATTTACTTTATAACTGAAAAAATATTCATACACTAGTCTAGTCTAAGCACGTATGTAAGCAAAAAACACATGTATTTATTTGTGGAAGTACGTTTCAAATACTCACTTGTTATTTACATTTACATAGATATGTACATATTTTATTTAATAAAACAGAAAAATATTTGATGAATTGATAAAAATTAATTGCAATAATTACATATGCACGTACATACATATGTACATTAGGCCGTGCCGACTTGCAAGCAAACAAAAAAACGTTCACCCCACAGTTTGAAGTAGGGGTCGCCTTTTTACATTTTTCGGTGATACTTACATATGTTTATAGATATATTCGACAATAAATTTATTTTTTTTATATTTTTACTGGAATAATCAAATTACTTTTTTGGCAAACATTCAATCTTTTTTGGTGAGCTTTAATTTGCTGACATCAGAGTAGGGACTGAGATCTGGTGGGTAAAAAATTAGAACGAGGTACTTGAGATCAATCAACTTTAAAATAAAGAAAACTTCTCCTCTACACAAATAACATCTATATATCATAGCTAAAATTGTCCCCTAACTTCGGCTAAAAAAAATTCTAAATTGTACTCGAATCGAAAAACTTCCTTAGCAAGAGTTTGATAATTTTTGGTGAACTTTATTTTTCTTCGGCGAAAAAGTAAAATTTTTTTCGAAATTGCCTTGCAAAAATACTTGAGATTCTGGGGCATAGGCCGAACTCTTCGATACGGTATACTGTACATATGTATGCATATTTGTATGTATTTATATGCATTAATTTCTTTATTAATTTTTTTCGCTAACACTATAATTTACCATGCAAAAAATACTTTATATGCATACACATGTAGTATATTAGGGTGGTCTAAAAAGAGTAAAGTCGGAATTATAATGCCCCCACCCCTAGGATTGTTCTATATCGAAAAAGTATACCCCTATTANTGTCTCTTTTTTCTTCAAAATGCTCTTAAGTGTTCTTCTTGATGTTCTCTGCTTTTTGTGATTTGTGTTCTTTATTTATTCATGTGGTTGTTGGACTGGTCACCGGCTTTTTGCCATCTGCCGTCGTTATCTTGCTTGTCTATTCTAAGTAAATATATAAAAAAACACATACAATATTTACACTATCTTCTACATAGAAGTCAATAAACGGTTGAGTCCACTAACCCATAACAAAAAATGTGATAGACGGTCAATATTGAACTATAGTTTGATAAAGTTGAAGTAAGTATTTGTACATAGTTCAATAAGTCAACATAACATATATTTTAAAGTAGCAGAAAATACTCGTAAATACTCGTAATATAAAGACAAGTATATGTGCTCTATAAGTAATCTTACTAATCAGAGGAATATAGACCAGCGTACATATGGATTTGTTACACACATACTATGACTATGTTGAAATATTAACAATATCCCAGCTGGTTTTACTACTGGGTTATCAAGCGACATTTTGAAAAAAAAGATCTTTGAACAGCGCAACTATCATACTTATATATAAGGAATAAGTATATACGGAAATCGGTTTCACTACTAAATCCGGGGAACCTGCCAACAAAGTTGAGCCTCATCATTCAATAACAATCTTTACCTCAGCAGTAAAGACCTACATTGCTGATATGTGCTCAAATCATAATATGTGAAAAAGATCTGTGCTAAACGGTAATTTTAAGAAGTTTCAGACTTTGAAGGGTGGCAAGTTCCAAATTTTGGATGGAGAAGATAATCGTTCCCCTAGGCGTATTAGTCTGCGAATCATTGTACGTGTACGTGGGCAGTTACAGAGAATATGCTCTGAGGCTTCCTCCACTCGGCCACAGAGCCTGCAGTCCGTCCTAACAGAAAGCCCCATTTTATTCATATGGTACCTTAACTTGCAGTGTCCTGCCAAGTAGCCAGTAAGAGTTCTAAGATCCTCCTGGATATGTTCATGAAGCCTCTCGGAGTGCATCCTAGAAGGAGGTATGCTTCTCTTTGATTATCTTGTTCCCTTTGACTTCCACCAGTGGGCAGCAATTTGAGATTATTCCCGGCGACAAAGTATCTCCGCCGTGAATTCTTTAAATGTACCGCAAACGCATTTGGGCGACACATTTTGCGAGACAGTCATTCCTTTCGTTGCCTTCAAACCCTCCATGTTCCGCGACCCACCACAGTGTTACTTTGTTACGGGCTCCCAGGCGGTTCAAATAAGTTTTACACACAAGTCCACAAGCCTTAATGCCATTTTAAATGAGTCTAACTGCCGTCCCTAAATTGGAGCGCTAAGCGTTGCGTTATCCATTGTCGACGAGTGTCAGCGCGCGCTATCCCCAAATCAACGCGTCGTAATTTTTGACGTTTTCTCAGATCCTCTCGTTTTTATTCTCGTTTCCTCTTTCACTTTTTTGTCCTTTCTCTTTCTTTCCGTCTTCCGCATCCAACTTCAACACGTAACGCCCTGTCAAAAATGAAAATTCCATTTGCTCGGCGTTAGCGCCGCGTTATTGTGGGATGCTTCATACAAATTGTATGGGCATGAGGATTTTTGACAGTTGTTTGGCGCTTGACGCGCCAATTTAGGGATGGCAGTAAGGGTTTTACCGCTGCTTGGCTACCCGACATTTTTATTCTAGACCCTGTTGTTCTTCCGCTTGGTTGGGTATGTGCCGATTGATAGACTTTTCTGGAATCTTGGTCCGAGTACGCATGCCCCAGCACTCCCGTCGTCCATCTTCGATTCGTCGGTATACAATTCTTTAGATCGCTTTGCGAATCATAGATATTATCGCCCCACAGCTGCTCCAGTAGTTAGAAGTTTTATCTAAAATTTGTCTGCACGCGTGAACGTTTTCTCGAATTTACCCCATTTTAATTACTACTAGTTTCTTTTCTATTCCTGCATAATCTTCGGAGAATGTGTCGCCGTTTTGGGTGACTAGGATTGCCGTAAATGTTTGTTTTTGTTGTAGCGAATTACTTAGCCCTGCCTAGATCGGTCAGTTCTTCAATCGTTGTCGTCAAGTTAAATTAAAGATAGGCACAGGAAGTGTGCCACTCCGAGGGGGTTGGACCAGAGGGAGAGGGGTGTTAATTGAATTGAGCTGTGTGGGCATGTGAAGAGGTGTTTCGCGGAGACTCCACATTCCGGTCATACATTAAGTACGTCGGGGTCCAGTCTGATCAAAAATAAGGTTTAGGACAGACTTCCAGTGAATGCAGTTTAAGTCATGCCTGTACAGAGCCGCTTCCAGTGGTCGCGCCATATATTGCTGAACCTCGACCTTAAGTTTGTAAAGATGCCTTCTGACGTATCTTGGCGGAGGCTCCGTTTCCAGCAGTTGCCTGTTCGGGTGCAAAACATAGTGTTTTGCTTCCTTACTGGGAGCATCTGGGCCCGCCGACATCAGAATGCATCCCATGGCTGTCTGTAGTACAGTAATTTAATAGGTCTGTTACTTAATCCGCTGTGTCCTTTTGATCCACGGAGACCATACGAGCGCTACACAGTTTAGAACCGGCCTTCCAATCGCCTTGTATGTTGCCAACAGAGCTTCTTGCTCCTTGCTCTAAGTGCTTCCGGCCAGAAATTTGAGGACTGTGTTGCGGCTCTGTATTTTTGTTGACAATTTTGATTGGGAGCGCCGAGAAAGGGAGCAAGCTGTCGAAAGGACTCCGAGAATTTTCGGGATGTTCACCGTCGGACTTTACACGCCATTGATGTGAATACCAATCTGCAGCCTGACCGCTTTCATCAAGGTTTTAACCAGGGTTGCTGAGGATTTAGTAGGGGAGTGAGTAAGGCTCGTCGCAATGAAGTAGCTAGAAAGTTCGGAGAGGTCAACGTTTACTTTCGAGCACAAGTCATCAATTCTATTGCCAGGCTGCATAATCGAGCAATCGTAAGCGTACGAGACAATGGAAACTCTCTGGTAGTTGGGGAAGTTTCGGAATATAAATAGTAGTTGAACAGAAATGGAGAGAGGGGGGACACCACCTGGTTTAAACTTCCTAGGTTAGGATGTAGGAGAGAGGAAGCCTCTAGTAGAATGGCCCACCGTGTCCAAGTCCAATGCTACGAGGGTTTCTGGCGTTATGTGCAGTTCTAGTGCTGTGCTCGTGACGGAAGCCATGCTCATTTTTCCCTGGGGTCAGGTGGTACATAAAATACGCGAGTAGCTAGGCCTCTAGTGTCTTCGCTACCGGGGAGAGGAGAGTTATCGGCCGATACTACTCCCCTTTGTTGGCATTCTTCCCCGGTTCAAGCAGTAGGACCACTCTTCCATATATTGGGAATGATGACACTGCCTATTGCTAAGATGAGGACTTTGGTGAGAAGTGCACTCGAGATGGGCTCTGGGATTGTATTTTATAGTATTAGAAAGACAGCATGCCTTTTGCAGAACGAATTTCTGATAAGTGCTGGGATTGTCTATTCTTGTTCTTTCATTTGGGAAGTTTTTGTTTAATAGCTCTAAAATTTAAAGTACCACGGATATCACTTTTTACTCTCAAGAGATCTCCAATTCACTACTTCTTTGTTAGATGAATGATTGTAGCTTGGACTTTGAATATATTTTTTTGCGTTGCTTTGGATTTCCTTCACGCCTTACCCACTGTATCAGCCAGAACCGTCACTGTTGACTATTTAAGCCTCCAAAGCAGATTCGTATGTATGTATGTACAATAGTGTGCGTCACCAAAAAAGTTGCGTGGTTTCATTTCATGTTTTATTAAAAAAATGCATTAGTACAATAAGATATACTGGAATTATTACATTTGTTATAATTTAAGACTCACGCCAAAAAATTTCGTAAAAATATTACGATTTGCGATCTAGCGAAATATTTTTAATATAATATATAATATATCTAATAATATTTTTAAACATTTTTATGTTGACCTTAAAATCTTAACTCGTTTATCATATCTGATGTGATTTAAAAAATATATATATTTTATTAAAACTAATTTGATTTATGAAAAAATCGATTTTCGGGAGTATTTTCAAATAGGTAAAGCTCACGTAATTCTTAATATTTTTCCGAAATATTTTGACGGAAGTCGTAAAATATTATAAATTTTATATTTTCAAAGTAAAAACAGTACCGAACATTTTTTTTTTTTTGTATGGAAAGTGATGCACCCTAATACATATGTATGTACATACATATATGGAAATAACTGCGTTAGTATTGCTGCTTCTATTGACGGGCGCACAATATGAATTCTTTTTCTCCGTGGCTGAGGCTTTCGTTGGCCTTTTAGTTGAGCGTAGCATTTAGTAGTCCGCTCGTAGCGGTCGATAGAACACGCCACTTATAGTTGGGTTGGAACAAAGAAGCAAGAATAAAGCGAGAAGCTTACATACATAGTATTATATTTTGTAAACTGCTGTGTGTAGAAAGAAATAATTGCTTTTAGTTGGAATTAATCAATTTTGCAATACATTCGCTTTGAAATATCAATAAAAAGTAATAAAAAAATTAGTTGCAAAAGTTCTGTGCAAAGCGCTGTGCTTGTGAAAAGCCGACTTGTCTCGATTACCAAACACAGAATGCGATTTGCAGTGGTTTTATTGGTTGTGGCTTGCGGGCTGAGTGCAGAGGGTAAGTGTTTTAACTTAAATACTAATATGTAAAAAATCGTATTTATGAAATTAAAATTCAATCGCTCGTGAATTATGGAAATAAATATTCCAGTTGTGAAGTGAACACCGAGCGGCACTTCCCATTTTACACAGCGTTTTCTTCCCGCTCTTTTTTGGTTTGCAAATTTTTTTTTTAACTTTTTTAACCCGTTTTGTACAACGATTTCGTTAACTTTTACCGGTTTTTTTCTTCTTTCAATTTGCGGTAGATTTGTTTTTGTTTAGCAAAGAATCTTTATAGCCGCCATTTCAAGCTTGAGTTCACACTTTGTTTTCGACTTGAGTGATTAATTTACATACGTATGCACATATGTAGGTACATTAGGATGCCTCACCAAAAAATGGGCAGTTTTTCACCGGAATTAAAATTTATTATATTTTAGGACTTCTGCCAAAATATTGCGGGAAAAACAAGGAGGGGTGTATGAGCTGTGAGTTATAACAGAAAATAACCAAATTTTAAACCTTTTTTGCAGAACTTTTAAGCATACGCTTTTATCAGCTGAAGAGATTTTTTGGAAAAATATTTTTAAAAACTAATTTCATTTATATAAAACTCGATTTTCGCTGTTTTTTCAAATCGATTTAGCTCACGTAAATCTTAATACTTTTTCAAAATATTTTCGCAGAAGTCTTAAAATATAAGACATTTTACAATTCCGTTGAAAAAACAGTATCGATTTTGTATGGTGAGTGATGCACCCTAACGGAGATATGTATACAAATATATACATACATATTCAAATGTACATATATGGGCGCTTTGTTTAATTCGGTTCATGTATCATATCGGCATGAACACAAATATTCAAATGCTTAACCGCACTTGGAATGAACATACTCGTGCAAAAAAAAAAATATTAACAACTAATTTCACATTTCGACTGCTGTACGTTCTCAGCTGTGGAGGTTAGGTCAGCAATTTTTATTTTACAACCTTACACCGATAAACCGCTCTCCGTCTCCCCTAGCCAAGGTCCAAAAAAGCGTGCGTTATCCCAAGTTTGAGTTTAGAGCGTCTCTATGCCGGAGAGATAGGTGACGTTGTCTGTAATCTCCGCTTACATCTCGACGCTATAGTAGGCTATAAACTTGATCGTAATCGTGGATGAGGGTGATTCTAGGTTCCCTGGGGAGTTCAGTTTCCTCTGTGGAGATAAGTGAAGATGGACTTCGAGCATGATACTTTCGCGAACTCTGGAGAAGGTGGAGTTGTCGCCTAATGATGTAGTTTGTCTCCATGAGTGGAGTGGTATAGTTCCGCTCATTAGATCAAAGTTGACATGGTTTGAACACTGGCAACCCAACGACAATGCTTAGTTAGAGCCATCTTGCTTTGTTTGAACTCCAGAATTTCAGTTTTGACATTTATGTGATTTTTAGACGACAAAGGTAGGCAGTACTGGTTCGTAGAAAAGCATTCTGGCGGGTTCTGCGCTTCCCTACCCGAACGCGGGTGAACGACTTCAGTACTTTGTTAGTGCTGTAGGAATTAAAGATTGTTTGTCAAAGAAAGGAAAGAATTCAAGGAAGTTAAATATACAAAGGTTTGTTAGCATGTTAGGCTTAGATATCAGTTTAATCAGGAGCTCATCAAACACATAGGATGTCTTTAGAGTGCTACCAGACACATAAGCGACCGTTAAATACCATTTTTAGGCTCCAGAAGTAATGTTAAAGAACTACTCTGAGATATGGAGGCATTAGCACACTGTTTGAGACCCCTACCAAGCTATATCAGCTACTGCTCGTAATTTTGTAATTCCTCTTTTACTTGAGTCCATCTTAGATGGATTGATTCTTTGACAAAATTAAATTTTATACCGTAAATTGGTCCAATTTCAATATTTGTAAGTTCCACAATGTATTCTTTTTCGATGTAGTTGTGTGGTTGTTATTGTAGCAAATTGCTAAACTCTTCCTAAATCAATGAATCCCCTTATTGTTGTTGTCAACCTCATCTAACGGCAGGGCCAGGAAAACGGTTGCTACGTCATAGTTGGGCCATATCGAGAGGTCACTTAGATGAGTTGGTTTAACTGGGCGTGAGATGTGGTAGTTAGTGTCGTACGGGACATCTTTATATATTGAGCATAGGTTAGGTCTGTCGGAATTAATTCTATATCACTAGGCTTCAGGCATGTTGGTAACGTTTTCGCAGTAGCATCCTAATATTAACTGCTTGCTCAGCATGATATTGTGTCCCTTAACTGGAAACATTTGGTCTTCGCGCCATGTAAGCGATGCTAAGACGACATCAGAAGGAATCTCTTGCCATTACTAAATGGGGTATTCTGACATTTCTTAGTCCCCAGCGACCACACAGGCGCTGCGTGGTATGGAACTCTCTTAGAAATAGACTTTTATATTGGCAACAAATATTCTTTGTGTTTGCTTCAACTGTTGGTAGAAGCGCGGGCAGTTGAAGACTACGTGGCACACATCTTCTGCTCCGTAACAGACTGGGCAAAGCGGCGATTTGTCGTGTCCAAATCGGTGCAGGTTCTTTGATAGACGCTGAGGCCTATCTGGAACTGCGTCAACTGGAACAGACCCATGGATGTATGTTTGCGATAATCGCGAGTATAGATAACCCGAAGTGAGAAGAGTTATTGTTCTTGTTCATGCGCCAAATTCGGCACCATTTGTGAGACATGCATTATTACCATCTTGTAATGGCAGGCTATTAATGGTGCTTCTTTACGGAACAGCCTCTTCCCAGAAAACATCGGAGTGAGCTTGTACCTGGCTGAGTTAAAAGCGTTTATAGAAAATTTTTACAGCGATTAGGTAGAACGCCCTATCGTAAAGGAGCGTTAGAGGCAGTAAGAGTGGTGTTAGTGTATCCCTGTGAATCTCAGTCGAGTTTTGAAGAACAAGTAGGTGAAATCAATCAAGATGAACTAGCCCTCAGATGAACTAGTATCTGCTCATTCATTACATCTTTAAAATTATATGCCTCACATAGTACGCTAATTTCTACTTTTATCTTCTAAGTTTTCGCTACCAAACCGCCAAAATGGGATGAGACTTACATCGCCA